>NW_016108225.1:176343-208798 GCF_001604975.1 Cebus imitator | reverse complement strand
AAAAAAAAACGTAACAAAAACCCCAGGAGGCAGCAGGAAGCCCAAAGCCTCTAGCCTCAATCTCCCTCCAACCCCACTGAGGCTGGACCCAGCTTAGCTTCTGGGCTGGGGTGCCCTCAGTCTTTTATGGAGCCCAAGGGCTGCTCAGATGGTTCCACTCAGGCATACCCTATGATATGGTGGGGACACAGGAGTACAAAAGTCAAAAAGGAAAAGCCAGAGAGTTAGGGGGTTGTTGGGACGCCTTGTGACAAGCAGGGGAAATGGGGAAGGGAAACTGAAGCCAAAAGCAACCAGCCCCCATCTCCTCAGGTGGTCCCCAATTCAAGACCAAGGAAGGCCTGGCCGTGCTTAGCTTCGATGTTATTCAGTGCCTTCAGAGACAGGCCCCTTCAAGGAAGTCCCATGCCAGAGCAGGGGCACAGAGAGGTTGTAAAGGGCTGGCCAGAGAGTAGGGGGCGGCTGGAAAGTGTGGCAACAATTGGAGGAAAGTGGAAAGGGAGCAAGAAGCCAAAAGCCTACAGCCCCCTGTCCCCACAAGCAATCCCCCATCCAAGCCCTAGCCATACCTGACTCTCGATAGATCCCAGGATTGGGTGCTCTCAGGTTGCTTTGGTGTCTGGGGTCTACCAGGGCAATGTACTACAAGGAGGTTTCAAGCCTCAATGGGCTTGCAGTCTGATGGAAAAGAGGGGGTTAGAATCAGGGGTCAGTTAGGAGCATTGTGACAAGTGGGGGAAAGCAAATAGGGAGCAAAAAAGAAAAAGCCTCCAGCTCCAGTCTCCCTAGGCAGCCACCCCACATCCAAACCCTAGCCAGGCTCAACCCTGCTTAGCTTTCGTGCTGGTGCCCCCCACAGTGCTATGGCACCTGAGGGTTGCTGGGCAGTCCCCAACAAAAACACCTTGGGTTGCCATGGGGCAAAAAGGGCAGGAAAGTGGGGGCCAGTGAGTCAGGGGGCAGTTGAGAAACATTGTAAGAAGTGGGGAAAAACAGAAGACATGGGGAAGACACAAGCCTCCTGCTCCTGGTCTCCCCAGGTAGTCCCCCTTCCAAACCCCAGTCAAGTCTGACCCTGCTTAGATTCTGTGCTGGGGCCCCCTCAGGCTTCTTTGGTGCCAGGGAGCTGCCAGGATGAACAGCCACAAAACGTCCTTGTTTTTGGTGGGGGCACAGGCAGGCAAGAACCTAAAATAGACATTCACTGTGTCAGGTGGCACTTGGGAATCATTGCAACAAGCAGGGGAGAGCAGGATGGAATCCAGATGTCAAAGCTTCCAGCCCCTGTCTCCCCAAGTTGTTCCCCATCCAAGCCCCAGCCAGACCAGACCCTGCTTAGCTTCTGGGCTGCAGCACTCTAAGGCTGCTATGGCATCTGGGGGCTGCTGATACAAACACACCATGGGAAGTCCTGGGACACGGCAGGGACATAGGTAAGCAGGAAGGAGGCGACACAGGGTCAGGTGGTGGTTGGGAAGCATAGGGACAAGCAGGGGGAAGCCTGAAGAAGGCAGAAAGGTAAAAGATTCCAGCTCCTGGTCATTATAGGCAGTCCTGTATCCAAGTCCCAGCCAGACCCGACCCAGCTTAGTTTCCATGCTGCAACACCCAAGGGCTGCTATGGCAACTGAGGTCTGCAGCAACAAACCCACATAGGGAAGTCCTGGGCCAAGCTGGGAGTGTAGACAAGTGGGAATGAGGGAATCAAGTCATGGAGTGGTTGGGAAGGGTTGGAAGAAGAGAGGAAAACTTGAAGAAGACAAAAAGGCAAAAGACTTTAGCATCTGCTCTTTCAAGTTGGTCCCCCATCCAATCTCCTGCCAGGCATGATGACGCTTAGCTTTTGGCTCCCTGCCTGCCCTGGTTCTCACCACAGCCTGGGACCTCTTTGTGGAGTTTTGACTTAGCAGCCCCTGTGGGCCATAGCAGCCTGAGGGTGCCTTGGCCTGGAAGTTAATTAAGCAGGATCAAGCTTGACTGATGCTTGCATGGGGGATTGCCTGGGAAGACTCGGGCCTTCTGACTCTCAGACTGCTATGGTGTTCAGGAGTTACCTAGATAGAGCCCCACCAGGAGGTCCAGAACTGCAGCAGGGGTGAAGGCCTGAGGGAAACTAGAGGTCAGGAAGTAAGGGGGTGGTTGGGAAGCATTGTGGTAAGCTTGGGAAAGTGGAAAGAGAGCTGGAAGCCAAAAGTCTCCAGTTACCAGTTTCCCCAGGCACTATGGCACCCTGTGTCCACAAGGACAAACACTTTGGGGAGGTTCAGGCCATGATAAGCTTTCAGTCTGATGGAAATTAGAGGCCAGAGTCAGGGGGCAATTGGGAAGCCTGTGACAAGCGGGAGAACAAAATGGGAGCAGGGTAAAAAGCCTCTAACTCCCAGTTTTCCCACGCGGCTCCCCATCCAAACCCCAGACAGGCTCCATTCTGCTTAGCTTCCAAGTTGGAGCCCCCTTTGTGTGCTATGGCACCCAAGGAGTGCCAGGAAGACTCCCACAAGAACATCCCAGGCTGCCGTGGGGGTGCAGGTGGGTGGAAAAGCGGGAGCCAATGGGTGGAAAAGGGTGAGCCAAAAGCCTCCATCTCCTGGTCTCTCCATGTGTTTCCCCAGCCAAGCGCCAGTCAAGCCTTACCCTGCTTAGATCTGGGGTGGAACCCTTCCCAACCACACTCTGACTCACTGCCCCACCGTTTTCCTCCCATCTGCATCCTTATGGCAGCCCAGGTCATTCTCGTGGGAGTCCTCCTGGCAGCCTTCAGGAGCTATAACACCCTGAGGGGCCCCAGGGCTGAAGCTAAGAAGGATACAGCCTTGATGTGGTTTGGATGAGTGGCCACCTGGCAAGATTGATGGCTGGAGTATTTTTCCTTCTTACTCTCTCTTTTTGCTTTCCCCAAATTGTCACGATGTCCCCTAACCTTCCCCTGATTCTGGCCCCTATTTTCTGTCAGTCTGCAAGCCCATCATAGCCTGGGACCTCCCTGTAAGTGTTTATCCCCATAGAAACCTGGTGCCAGCCAGGACACCCAGAGGGTGCACCAGTCCTGGAGCAAAGCAGGGTCAGGCCTTGGTGGGACTTGGATGCAGAAGTGCAATGGGGGAAAAAGGCTTGGGGGCTGTTGGCTTCTTGCTCCCTCCTGTTTTTTTTGCTTATCACAACACTGCCCAACCACTGGCTAACTCTCTGACCTTCTCTTTTCAGCCCAGCTGCTCCCAACTTTGCAGCTAGGGAATTCACTGTGCAGATCTGTCATGGCAGCTCCTGGGCAAAATAGCAGCCAGAGATCACCCCAGCTTGGAGCTAAGCAGTGTTGGGACTGGCTGGGGCTTGGATGGTGGAAGACCTGGGGAGATAAGGGCCTGGAAGCTTTTGGCTTCCTGCTTTCTTTCCGGTTTTCAGCTTGTCACAATGCTGTCCAACAGAACTGTGACTCTGTGGCCCCTTCTTTTTTGACCCGGTGCACCCTTTCTGTGGCCTGCGACCTCCTTGTGGCATCAGATTCATCAGTTTCTGGGTGCAACCGTACCCCGAGAGCTCCCCAGCCTGGAGGCTAAGTCAGGTCTTGCTGTGGCTTGTATGAAGGACTGCCTGATGAGATTGAGGGCTGGAGGCTTTTGGCTTCCAGCTTCCTTTCTACTTTCCCCTGCTTGCCAGCATGCTTCCCATCTGCTCTCTTCCTTCTTGACCTCCTGTTTCCCACCCACCTTCACCCCAACCTGGTTCTGGACCTGCCCATGGGGCTCCGTCTAGGCAACTTCCAAACACCATAGCACCGTGAGAGTCAGGGGACAGTAGAGAACATTTCCAACAAGGGAGGAAGGCAGGAAAAGAGCAGGAAGCCAGAAGCCTCCAGGCCCAGTCTTTACATGCGGTCCCCCATCCAAGCACTAGCCAAGCCCATGCCTGCTTAGCTTCTGGGCTGGGGCATCCTTAGGCTGCTACGGCAACTATGGGCTGCTGGAATGGACCTCCACCCGGAAGTCCCAGGATGAGGCGGGGTGGGGGGAGGGATGCATGTGTGCAAAAAAGTGGGGGTCAGAGTGTAAGAAGGCAGTTGGAAGAGTTGTCAAAGCCCGGGAAAGTGGGAAGTGAGTGGGAGGCTAATGGCCTCCAGCCATAGGACTTCTTAGGCAATCCCTTATCTAAGCCCCAGCCATACCATACCCTGTTCAGCTTCCGTTCTAGGGCATGCTGAGGCTGCTATGCTGATCGGGGTCAGCCAGGATGGAACCCCACATGGAGGTCTGAGTCCATGTCCATGTTGAGGGCCCAAGTGGGTGAAAAACTGTGCCGAGAGAGTCCATGGTTGGCTAAGAAGTATTGCAAGAAGTGGAGAAAAGCAGGAAAACAGCAGGAAGCCAAAAGCCTCCAGCCCCCAACTCCCCAGGCAGTCACCCATGCAAGCATCAGTAAAGCTTGACCCTGCTAAGCTTCCCAGCCTACGTGCCCTCAGGCAGCTATGACCCACACAAAGAGGTCCCAGTCAATGGTGAGAACACCAGCAGGCGGCACACCAGAAGCTAACCAGCTAAGGCCTGGCAGGAGATTGGTTGAGGGACCACCTATAAAGACTGGCGGATGGAAGTTTTTGTCTTTTCTTCTTCTTCAAACATTTTCCCACATATCCCACCGTTTCTCAACTGCCCCATGACTCTGTCCCCTCTTTCCTGCTTGCCTATGCCCCTGCCTTGGCCTGGGACTTCCCCTTGTGGATTTGTCTCTGCAGACTCCAGGTGCCATAGCAGCCCTAGGGCACCGCAACCCAGAAGGTAAGCAAGGTTGAGCCTGGCTGGGGCTTGCATGGGGGACTGCCTGGAAAGACTGGACACTGGAGGCTTTTGCTTTTTTGCCTTTTTCAAGCTTTCTTCTGCTTGTCCCTATGCTTCCCAACTGCCCCCTGACTCTGTGTCCCCTCTTTCCTGCTTGTCTATTCCTCAGCCATGTCCCAGGACTTCCTCTTGTAGGTTTGTGTCTGCAGCCTCCAGGCTCCATAGCAGCCTTGGGTGCCACAGTCTGGAAAGTAAGTAGGGTCTGTACTGGCTGGGGCATGAATGTGGACCACCTGGAGAGACAGGGGCTGGAGGCTTTGGCTTTGCTGTTCCTTCCTGCTTGCCCCCATTTGTCACAACATTTCTCAAGTGCCTCTTGACACTCTGGATATCTATTTCATGTTCCTGCCTGCATGTGCCACTACCAAGGACAGGGACCTTTTCTGTGGGTATGGATCCTGGCAGCCCCCTGGCACCATATCAGCCTGAGGAGGCCCCAGGACAGAAGCTAAGCAGGGTCAAGCTTGACTGGGGCTTGGATGAGGGACCACCTTAGGAGACCAGGAGCAGGAGGCTTATGTCTTTCTCGTTTCTTCTGCTTTGCCCCACTTCTTCCAATGCTTCCCAACTACCCCCTGATTCACTGGCCCCCACTTTTCCACCCACTTTCACCCACATGGCAGCCCGAGGTGTTCTTGTTGGGGACTGCCCAGCAGTACTCGAGCACCATAGCACTGGAGGGGGCTCTAGCACAAACCCTAAGCAGGGTCGAGCCTGGCTGGGGCTTGGATGGGGATCTGCCTTGGGAGATTAGGGTTGGAGGCTTTTTCCTTCCCACTCCCTTTTTGCTTTCCCACATTTGTCACAATGCTTCCCAACTGCACCCTGACTCCAGCCCCCATTTTCCATCAGCCTGCAATCCCGTCACAGTCTGGGGCCTCCTTGTGAGAGTTCTTTCCATTAGACCCTGGGTGCCAAAGCACCCTGAGGGTGCCCCAGCTCAGGAGGTAAGCAGGGCTAGGCCTGGCTGGGACTTGGATGGTAGACGTCCTGGGGGGACAGGGGGCTGGGGGCTTTTGGCTTCTTGCTCCCTTCCTGCTTTCCCCTATTGTTGCACCTCTTTCCCACTGCCCCTGGTTCTCTGGCCACCCCTTTTAAATTTTCTTATTCCCCTGACATAGGACAGGACCACTTGAAGAGATCTGTCCCTGAAGCCACCAAATATCATCAAAGCTCAGCAGGGTTGAGTCTGGATTGGGCTTGGATCGGGGACCACCTGAGGAGACGGGGGCTGGTTGCTTTTGGCTTTCGGTTTTTCCCCAATCTCCCTTGCTTGTCACAAAGCTTTCCAACAGCCCCCTGATTCTCTGGCTTTTACTTTTTGATTTCCACACTCCTGTGCTCCCACCACATCATGGGGTGCACCCGAGGGAGAACCATCCAAGCAGACTTTGGGCTCCATAGCAACCAGAGGCATCCCCAGCCTGGAAGCTAAGCAGGGTCAAACCTCCGTGGGTCTTGAATGGGGGACTGCCTGGGGAGAGTTGTGGCTAGAGGCCTTTGGCTTCCTGCTGCCTCCCAGTTTTTGTTTCTTTGTTTGTTTGTTTCTCACAATGCTTCCCAACCACCCACTAACTCTCTGATCCTTTCTTTCAAGCCAACCTGCTCCAGCCTGCGGCCAGAGACCTGCCCTTGGGGCTTCATCTAGGCAGCCCCTGAAAACCATAAAAGTCCAAGGGTCAGGGGCTGTTGAGAAACTTTTTGCCAAGGCGGAAAAGCATAATACAGAGCAGGAAGCCAAAAGCCTCCAGGCCCAGTCATTCCACACGGTACCCCATCCAAGCATCAGTCAGGCCCAACCCTGCTTACCTTGTGGGCTGGGTTGCCCTCAGTCTGTGATGGGAGACTGCCATAACAGACCACAAAAAGTTAGTCCCAGGCCAAGGCAGGGGTGATGTTGGGAAGAAAAGGGGGGTCAGGGAGTTAGAAAGTGGTTGGGAAGAGTTGCCAGAAGCAGAGGAAAGCAGAAAATGAGCAGGATAGCTTCCAGCCACCAGACTCCTGAGGTTATCCCTTATCTAAGGCCCAGCCATGGCCTACCCTGCTCACCTTGCATACTGGGGTGCCCTCAGGCTCCTATGTCAACCGTGCTCAGCTGGGACGGACCCCCATGGAAAGGCCTGATTACGGGTTGGGGATGCAGATGGGCATGAAATTGTGTTCAGAGAGTTTGGGGAGTTATGAAGTGCTGCAACAAGAGGGGAAAAGTGAGAAAAGAAGGGAAGCTTAAAGTCTCCAGCCCCAGTCTTCTTAGACAGTCCTGCATCCAAGGGTTAGTCAAGCCCAACCCTGCTTAGCTTCATGGGACATGAGCCCTCAGGCTGCTATGGCCCACAGGGACTGCCAGGACCAATAGCCACAAAGCAATCCCAGACTATGGCAAAAACACCAGTCGTTGGGGGCCCAGAATCCAGGCAGGGTCATGCCAGGAAGGGGCTTGGATGAGGGACACTATGTAAAGACTCCAGGCTGGAGGCTTTTATCTTATTCAAGGTTTCCCCTATTGTCCAAACGCTTCCTAACTGCACCGTGAATCTCTATCCCTTTTTCTCAGTTGCCTATGCCCAGCCAAGGCCCAGTACCTCCTCGTGTGGGTTTGTCTTGGCAGCAAACAGACACCTTAGCAGCCCTACAGCGCCACAGCCCTGAAGCTAAGCAGGCTCAGACCTGACTGGCTTGGATGGGGGAACACCTGGAAAGATGGGAGCTGGAGGTTTTGGCTCCCAGATTCTCTCCCATTCTCCCTCCCTTGTGGCAACACTTCCTAAGCACCTCGTGACACTATGGCTTTCTATTTAACATTCCTGCCTGCTCGAGCCTCCACCAAGGACAGGAACCTTTCCATGGGTATTTGTCCAGGAAGCCCCCTGGCACGATAGCTGCCTAAGGTCGCTCCAGCCCAAAAGCTAACCAGAGTCAGCCTTTACTGGGGATTGGATGGGTGGCCATTTGGGTCCAGGAGGTGGAGGCTTGGCTTTCCCTGTTCTTCTGCTTTGCTCCACTTGTCTCAATGCTTCCTAACCACCCCCTGACTCACTGGCTCTTCCATTTTCTGCCCACCTGTGCCCCTATGGCTGACCAGGACATGTTTGTGGGGGCCTGCCCCACAGCCATCAGATGCCATAGCACCCTGAGGGGCCCCAGCATGGAAGTTAAGCAGTGTCATCCCTGACTTGGGCTTTGATGAGTGGGCACCTTGGTGAGAAAGAAGTTTATCTCTCTCCCTTGCCTGTCTTCTGTTAGAAAAAAAGGGGATGGGAGATAAAATAGCACAAAGTTAAAGTCAGTAATCAGGCGAGATGCTGACCCACCAGCTCCACCACAGCAGGGCCCAAGGACTGAGAAATAACCTCCCTCTCTGTAACTGGTGTCTATGTTATCTGCCAGCCTTGAAAGTGTTGCAAATGTTTCTCTTACTGCCAAAGGACTTTTCCTGAGCCACGTACTCCTCGTCTGCAACAACCAGACGCCACCCTTACAGATGCCTTTGTCACTAAGTAATTTACTGCTTTTGCTCAACTTCTGTAACTCTTTCCCTCTCGTGCTACATGTAAATTAGCAAATCAATAAAAGCCAAAGACTGTAATGTCAGATGTCCAGCTAATATGCAATAACACAGTTTTCCCTCTGCTCCCCTTTGGGTTGTATATCTTTATAAATGGAAAGAAACTGCTTTTCAGGAAACGCAGCTTTTTTTTGGACACCAGCCAACAAATGATCCACAGCTAGCTAAATAAAAGTCTCTTCCTTCCTCACCCCAGTGTCTGAGGGGTTCTGTCAGTGGCTCATCTTGCAACATTCTGGTTCACTATCTGGGACTCAACACTTGCTTTGGCACTTGACTGGGACAGCCCTTCAGGTGGCTTTGGCCAGTCCTGTGGGGCATTCCCATGGGGGGCTCTGGCTAGCTCAGGCGATGTGAGTTTTTAAGGTGCCTCTGATAGGGCATTTTCACTTTCTCAGTGGACCACCTCACTGGAGAGAGATCTGGGAGGGCCCCATGGTGATAAATCCAGCGGCTGAAGTCCGATAAGGAACCAACACTTGGTGACGTCCAGACAACTGGAAAATGGTAAGATCCATCCCATAAGCTAGCCCACTCCATCTGAGTGGAAGTGTGACCTGATCACCCACAGTGTGCCAGTCTTGGCAACTTGATCTTGATTCTGTTTTGGGCGTATTTATCTTGGCAACTTGGTTTTAATTTTGTTTTCTTGTAAGCCAGTCCTGGCACCTTGAGTTTGTTTCTGTTTCTGACTTGGCTGGAGACCTTGATCTTGTTTCTGGAGGGAGGGAGATAGGAAACTCAGGGGAATCCTAACCCCTGAGGGACCATGTTAAAGAATTTTAAGAATGGGTATAGTGGTGATTATGGAGTCTCTATGACCCCAGGGAGGTTGTATGATGAAATAGACTGGCCTCCCTTTGAAGTAGGATGGCCATCAGAGGGAAGTCTGGACCAGTCTTTGGTTTCTAGTGTGGCATCAAGTTACAGGAAAGCCAGGGCATTCAGATCAGTTCCCTTATAAATAGTTGGCTTCAGCTGGTGTTAAACTTCTGTAGTGGCTGAGAGGGGAAGTTACAGCAGTGTCAGTGGCAAAGGGACAGTTAAAGAAGGAGGATTCACGCTCTATCTGTTACAGAAAGCAGAAGCCTGCAGTTCTAGTTGATCCAGAGCCAGAAGACAACTTGCCTCAGGAAACAGTATAATCTTCCCTAGCTCCTCCTCTCTATAAAGAAAAGAGATCCAAGCTAACAACACCAGAGCAACCTTACAGTCCTCCCAAAACCCCTAGGCCACCCAGAGTTGAGGAGAGAGGCAAGACACCTCTGGAGGAAACCCTTCCCTTCACAACCTGTCTGCAGCCCAAACATGGGGTGCAGATGCCTTAAGGGAGCAGTAGTATACCGGTGTGAATGAAAATGGACACATAAGGGAGAGATGGGTGTTTGTGTACCATCCTTTCACCACCACTAATCTGCTTAATTAGAAAAACACCACCACCTCATATACAGAAAAGCCAGAGGTCTTAAATAATTTGCCACAAACTGTTATTCAGACACATAACCCTACTTCAGTTGATTGCCACCAGTTGGTCATGCAACTCTTTAATATGGATGAGAGGCAGAGAGTGCTTCAGGTAGCAACTAAGTGGCTAGAGGAACACATCCCAGATGAATTTCAGAACCCCCAGAAGTATGTTAGAGTGCAATTGCCCAGGACAAATCCCCATTGTGATCCCAATGAGCAAGAGGGCATGGAAAGTTTAATCCGATATAGGGAAGCTGTCCCGGAAGAACTAAGAAATTAATCCCAGAAGGCTACCAATATTAATAAGGCATCAGAGGTTATGCAAGAAAAGGATGAGAGTCCTGAATGTTTCTTTGGGAGACTCTGTGAGGCTTTCCAAATGTACACCCCATTTAACGCAAAGAACCCTGTAAATAAATCAACAAACGGTTAACATGACCAAATTGCTGAGGACATCAAAAGAAAGCTTCAGAAGCAGACTGAGTTTGTGGCTATGAGTACTTCTCAGTTGTTGCAGATAGCACACCAGGTTTTGTAAACCAAGAAGTGGTGAGCCGCAGAGAGGCCTGCAGAGAAAATGAGCGGCAAGCCAGAAGAAATGCTGACTTGTTAGCTGCAGCCATGGGGAGGCCCCCTCTCAGAGAGCAGGGAAAGGAGGGCTCGAGTAAAAGGACCCAGTCTGGCCAGCTGCCCTTGCAAACAAAACCAGTGTGTCTATTATAAGGAGATAGGACACTGGAAGGATAAGTGCCCGTAGTTAAAGAAAAAGCAGTAATGTCCAGAGCAAAGGGTCTCAAAAAAGGAAGGAGGATCTGTGTTCAACCTGGCAGGAGGGTTGCTGGACTGAAGGGGAACGGGCTCGTCAACCCCCCAAGGAGCCCATGGTCAGGATTACAGTGCAGGGGAGAGATATTAATTTCCTTGTCAATATAGGAGATGAGCATTAGGTGGTAACTCAGCCAATAGCCCCTGTGTCAAGTGATTCTCCTACCTCAGCCTCCTGAGTAGCTGGGATTACAGGCATGTGTCAGTTCACCAGGTAATTTTGTATTTTAGTAGAGATGGGATTTCTTCAAGTTGGTCAGGCTGATCTTGAACTCCTCAGGTGATCTGCCCACCTCAGCCTCCCAAAGTGCTAAGATTACAGGAATGAACCACTGTGCCTGGCCACTTCTGTTTCTAAAAATAAGCCTGTACTAAACCACCAGCCCACACAAGATCACCCCTCCTCCTGTTTTTCTTCATTTTGGAGACCATCTTACCGTTCACAGCTGACAACTTCACATGCAAGCATGGGGGTTCTGTTGCTTCTGTCACAAAGAATCTCCATGGAGACAGAGGAACTTCCTTGTTCTGCCTTGGGGAACACTTGTTGTGGGAATCTGAGGGAGCTGTCTTGGTTCTGCCTCTTCTTGCTTCTAGGCTGAGGGCTCCCACTACATCCAAGCTGGCCTCTGATGGCACATACTTGGGAACCTGACCCTCTTGACCCGGTCAGCATACTTAAGGGTGTTGTATGTGTCCTTGTAGTCCAAGCTGGAGGGGCTGATTGCAGGAATCATCACTATGTGGCAGTTACCCCGAGGGAGTCTTTGAACAGATAGATCAGTTTTCTGTACTTACAGGTCACATGGGTCTTGTGGCCCTGGGGGGCAGTGAGCAACTATGAAGTGAAGTGGCTGACTAGAGTGTCCCAGGTGGGGCCTGGCAGCCTTTCACCAGGGTTCAGGCACTTGGTCGCTATCTTGGGATGGATGCTGGTGTGTGCTGCTTATACCTTTGCATCATCCAGGGCATTGAGGATGTGGATAAGCACCAGCAGAGAGCACTTGACAGTTGGCACCTTTTTACCTGGGTACTGGATGCCAGCTCAGAGCCAGCCAGGTCAATCAGGCTTTTCTTGGCCACATGGACAGCCTGGCTCAGTCCTGAAACCCAGTTCTGCTGCTTCTTAAAGGTCTGGGACAGATGCAGTGGTTGGGGGGAGCTGGGCATCAGGAGCCCCTTCTTCAGACTCTGATTCATGATCCCTGTCACCTGTAAGATGGTATGGGAGTGGGAGGGAGTTGAACTGGCATCAGTGGGGTGCTGTGCACCCTGGTCAGCATCTTCAGCAGCTACTCAGCTTAGGTTGGCTACAGAAAAGAGGGCCAGGAGCGGGGCTGTGGGCTCTCCCACTAGGACATTTCCCCTGATAAAAAAGGCTGCTCTGCAAAACCAATGTCAGCCCCCTTCCTGCCACCACTGCCGCCATCATCACAGGATCCAGGGCATCTCCAAACTGTTTTATGAAGAAACCCTGGAGGACCAATGTGGCTGCTCATCTCACCTGAGCCCAATCCCACACCTGGTGGAAAAATAAGTCCTTGTACCACTACCCCTTTGTCCGGGTCCTCACAGATGGTAAGGGGCCCCTTGGGCTCCAGGAGGTTCTAAATCTGGTCATCGTACATCTGAAGGTAAAGGAAGAGGTCTGGAAGATGGGCCAATAGGGAAACCTCTCTCCTAAAGGCTGTAGGTGGAAGCATGAGGCCAGGCATATCTGAGTCCCTGTGCATAAGTGACACTTTACAGCACCATGTTAAATGACAAGAGCAGGGCCATGTGGTGGGAGGTCATTCTCATGCAGCATCTCACTGAGCTGTATCCATGTCATGAGTCTCACTGGGCCCCAACTTCTCATTTCCTACCACCCTGCTTCCCACTGACTCACTCCACCTCGTGCACTCACTCCTCTCCTCAGGTGGTTGCAGAATGAAATCCAGAGCAGGGGGTAGCCTGGCTTCCTGGTAGGTGATGAGTACCTAAATGTGCTTCTCCTTCTGGCGGGCCTCAAGATGCAAGCAGGCTTCCACAGTGGTCAGGTCCATGATGCTGTGGGCCTCCTGCCTTCTCAGCATGGTGCATGTCTTCTCAGCCCCAGTGGCCCCATAGGCAAACACTACAGAGGACAGAGCAGGGAGGAGGCCCCACTGCACTGCCATCCAGCTCAGCCCTTCTCCCCTTGGGGCCTCTTCTTTTGCGTTTAGTTTTTCCAAGATACAGCTTTTGGCTAAGTTAATTCTTTCTATTGTATGGTAAAATTCTATTTTATTAATATGTTCCTTTATCTTCTTTTTTGTTCTATACATGTGTTCTATTGTTCATTTTATAAAACTTGGATATTTGTCTGTCTTTTAGCTTTTTAAACAAAATTTCTAATGTAAGCATTTGAGACTAAAAATTAACCTCTAAGAATTGCTCTAATTTCATCCCACAAGTTTTACAAATGGTAATTTTATTATTGTTCCATGCTAATTATCTTTTTATTATAGTTGTTGTTTCTTACTTGAATAAGTGTATCTTTAAAAGAAATTGCCAAATTTTGTTTGTTTTAATTTTCTTTTTATTGGTATTTATAACTCAATTGCTTGTGGAAAGAGGATATACTATGTAAAATACTCTGATAATCGCTTAGATTTGCTTTGTGACCAAGTAGAAAAAATATATAAATAACTCTAAAAATATGCTACACATGTACCTTTAAATATAAAGACCAGCATCTTAAAGGATGCAGGGACAGCAGAAGAAATAGAATAGAGAGGAGACTGGAGAAAGCAATGTAATACTGGGATGTTCTCCTCTGAGCTGGCTTAACGTCTCTGCGCTTCAGTTTCCCAACCTGCGTATTGTAAACAATATCAGCATCTGCTCCAAAAGTTTGGGAAGAGTAAGTGAGTTAATTCGAATCTGATAAGTTCTTAATCAATATTAGCCATTACTGTCAGAATTATTTGACTTATGGCATCTTCCCAGTATGCCAGAAAAATCAATATCTTCAATAAAATCCCCTAAGTTCTGTAGCACAGACCAGCCATGTAAATTAAATACCCTACATGATCAAAGCTAAGAGGAGAAACATGCTAGGAGAAGTAATGAAGGACTGGTCTTCTTTTATAGAGATGTTTTTGCATTTCCTTCTTCATTCAATCACATATGTACTGCATGACACAGTAACTAGATTATAGCCACTAGCACATGCATCTCTGCAATCAGTTTTGTAAACGTCTGTGGAGAGGCGCTTATCTACACTTCACTCACATGCAGGCAGTCTCAGGTGTCCAGGTCTAATGTGCAGAAGAACCCAATTATTGTGACATATTTTTGAGCTCATCAACTGTGTAATATGACTCTCCTCTCTGGTGCAAACCATGATTAAAGAAGGCATTGTGACATATTGCTGAGCTAGCACCCAGCTGAGATGACTCTCATTTCCTGCTCTTATCCTTACTACAGAAAGAATTGTTACACATCAATGGGCCAAACATCCAAGTGTTGTAACTCTTCTACTGGGACCTGCCCATGGGGGGGAAATATTAACATATTCCCTGCCTGATATTCAGTTGATTTGAACTTCTGCCTGGTTTCTGCCCACATACAAGATTGTGACATATACCTAGCCCCAACTCACAAGCACGATGACTACTCTCATACCAGAATGAAGACAATAGAAAAGATTTTGAGTCTTCTAGCTTGGCTTAAGGAAATGGGCAATTTACTTGTAGAAAGGTCTCAGATTACAACACTCATGCATATTGCATAAAGTTTCTGAGTGGCACAGAGAGCGTCATAAAAGGGCCCAAAACACAAGTGGGATTTTGACTCTCATAGGCCCACAAAGCCAACAGTAAGAATTGTAGGCCATGGTGGTGGCTCATGCCTGTAATCTCAGCACTTTGGGAGGCCGAGGCAGGTGAATCTTGAGGTCAGGAGTTTGAGACCAGCCTGCCTAACCTAGTGAAACCCCATCTATGCTAAAAATACAAAAACCTTAGCTGTGTGTGGTGTTGGGTGCCTGTAGTCTCAACTACTCAGGAGGCTGAGACAGGAGAATCACTTGAACCTGGGAGGCAGAGGTTGCAGTGAGCTGAGGTAGTGCCACTGCACTCCAGCCTGGGTCACAGTGTAAGACTCTGTCTCAAGAAAAAAAAAAAATAGAATTGTCATGTTGCCACATGAACTCAGCCCACTGACTGTTGAGGTTCTGAACCTCACACTCAGGGACAGTCAAAAGTTGGAATTGCGGCTCTCATATGTAAATCTCTTCCACAAAAAATGATGATGACTGTCAGACAGATATTCAGCCTACATGAGAGACTGTTACTCTCCTACCAGGACAAAGTCTGCAGGTGGTCTTGGGGCTCTCACACGTGAGTCCAGTTCACCATTGAGATTCTGACTTGCATACCTGTACCCAACTCACAGGTGTTAACTCTCATACCTGGAGTTGAGACCAGTATGGGATTGCGAATCTATTCTATGGACATTTCTGCAGGTGCGATTGTGACATGTACCTTTGCCCAGCTTCCGAGATTTGATCATTTTGCCTGAATAAAGTCCATAAATGGGACAGTGACTGATATTTGGTCCATATACCTTGGTGATATGATTCTCCTGTCTTGGCCCTTTTCTTAGGATAAATTTTGACATATCTCTGGACCTATCACCTGGGTGATGTTACCATTTTTTTTCTAAGTGGGTCCTGCCCACAGAGAAAGTTGTAATGTATCTTTAAGCCCGTCACCTAGGTGATGTGACTCTTCCCTTCTGCCTGCGCCCTGCTTCCAGTAGGAGCTGTGACCCTGCACTCAAATGATTTGATTATTCTGCCTGAGCCCTGCCCACAGAGAGCATAGTGACGTATTTCTGGCTCCAACATTTAAGTAATGTGACTATTCTCTTCTGCCCACTGAAGGTGTTGTAACATATCACCTAGCCCAGCACCCAGCTGATGTGATGTTCCTGCCATGGCACGTCTCGCAATGAGAATGTTGACATATCCGTGTCCTAGAATTCAGATGATGTGATCTTTTGCCTGGTCCATGCTCAGAGGTAGAATTGTTAAGCATACCTAGTTTCAACAAGTAGACATGATGATGACTCACATACATGGACCTAGCCAATACAACAGATTTTTACCCCATAGCTAGACTTAGGAACATGGGTGAGGTTCTGGGTCTTCTTCTGAAAATGTCACAGAAAATTATAACTCAAATGTTTTATGAAGCCCTTAGGTGTTATGGAGAGTGCTGTAACAGAGTCCAACACACAGGTGAAACTGCAACTCTAATAGATACACCCAGCCAACAATTGGGATTGTCACCCACAAACATAGACACAGGCCACTGGTGATGTCATAAATCACACATGTGGATGCTGACCACAGTTTTAATTGTGACTGTCCTATGTGGATCTGACCACAAGTAAAATTGTGACTGATTTCTGGACCTAGCTCACAGACATGGTGATGAATCTCATACCGGGACCCAGTCAACAAAAGAGATATTCATTTAGGCCAGGGAGGTGTTGTGGCTCACAACTGTAATCCTAGCACTTTGGGAGGCTGAGGTGAGTGGATCTCCTGAGGTCAGGAGTTTGATACCAGCCTTGCCAACATGGCAAAACCCCGTCTCTGCTAAATATACAAAAATTAGTTTGGTGTGGTGGCATGCACCTGTAATCCCAACTACTTGGGAGATTAGACAGGAGAATCCCTTGAACCCAAGAGGTAGAGTTTGCAGTGAGCTGAGATCACGCCACTGCTCTGCAGCCTGGATGACAGAGTGAGAATCTCAAAACAAACAAACAAACAAACAAAAACAGAGATGTTGACCGTTATTTTCAATTTTGGGAATATTTTATTATTTATTATTTATTTTTAATTGCATTTCAGATTTTGGGGTACATGTGAAGAACATGCAAGATTGTTGCATAGGTACACATGTGGCAGTGTGATTTGCTGCCTTCCTCCCATTCACCTATATTTGGCATTTCTCCCCATGCTATCTCTCCCCAACTCCCAACCCCCCTCTGTCCCTCCCCTATTTCCCCCCAACAGACCCCAGTGTGGTGCTCCCTTCCCTGTGTCCATGTGTTCTCATTGTTCAACACCCGCCTACGAGTGAGAATATGTGGTGTTTGATTCTCTGTTCTGTGTCAGTTTGCTGAGAATGATGATTTCCAGGTTCATTCATGTCCCTACAAAGGACACAAACTCATCGTTTTTGATGGCTGCATAATATTCCATGGTGTATATGTGCCACATTTTCCCTGTCCAGTCTATCATTGATTGGCATTTGGGTTGGTTCCAGGTCTTTGCTATTGTTAACTGTGCTGCAATGAACATTCGTGTGCATGTGTCTTTATAATACAACGATTTATAATCCTTTGAATATATACCCAGTAATGGGATTGCTGGGTCAAATGGAGTTTCTATTTCTAGGTCCTTGAGGAATCGCCACACTGTCTTCCGCAATGGTTGAACTAATTTACACCCCCACCAACGGTGTAAAAGTGTTCCTATTTCTCCACATCCTCTCCAGCATCTGTTGTCTCCAGATTTTTTAATGATTGCCAATTCTAGAGAGATCCCCAGGCAGCCCTTCATACAAGGACTCATCTCAATGTAGTTTTGATATGCATTTCTCTAAGGACCCATGATGATGGTCATTAGAAGGCAGTCCTTCATAGAAGGTCCTTTATCTCAATGTAGTTTTGATTTGCATTTCTCTAATGACCAGTGATGATGACCATTTTTTCATATGTTTGTTGGCCTCATGCATGTCTTCTTTTGTAAAGTACCTGTTCATATCCTTTGCCCAATTTGAAGGGGCTTGTTTGCTTTTTCTTGTAAATCTGTTTTAGTTCTTTGTAAATTCTGGATATCAGCCCTTTGTCAGATGGGTAAGCTGCAACAGGTTTTTCTCATTCTGTTGGTTACCGATTCACTCTAATGACTGTTTCTTTTGCTGTGCAGAAGCTGTGGAGTTTGATTAGGTCCCATTTGTCTATTTTGGCTTTTGTTGTCAATGCTTTTGGTGTTTTGGTCATGAAGCCCTTGCCTACACCTATGTCCTGAATGGTTTTGCCTAGATTTTCTTCTAGGGTTTTTATGGTGTTAGGTCTTATGTTTAAGTCTTTAATCCATCTGGAGTTAATTTTAGTGTAAGGTGTCAGGAAGGGGTCCAGTTTCTGCTTTCTGCACATGGCTAGCCAGTTTTCCCAACACCATTTATTAAACAGGTAATCCTTTCCCCATTGCCTGTTTTTGTCAGGTTTGTCAAAGATCGGATGTTTGCAGATATGTTGTGTTGCCTCTGAGGCCTCTGTTCTGTTCCACTGGTCTATATCTCTGTTTTGGTACTGGTACCATGCTGTTTTGATTACTGTAGCCTTGTAGTATAGCTTGAAGTCCGGTAGTGTGATGCCTCCAATTTTGTTCTTTTTGCTTAGAATTGACTTGGCTATGCGGGCTCTCTTTTGGTTCCATATGAAGTTTAAGGTGGTTTTTTCCAGTTCTGTGAAGAAGGTCGTCATTGGTAGCTTGATGGGGATAGCGTTGAATCTGTAAATTACTTTGGGCAGTATGGCCATTTTCACGATACTGATTCTTCCAAACAATGAACATGGAAATTTTCTCCATCTGTTTGTGTCCTCTCTTATGTTGTTCAGCAGTGGCTTGTTGTTCTCCTTGAAGAGGTCCTTTATGTTCCTTTTTAGTTGTATTCCTAGGTATTTTATTCTCTTTGTAGCAATTGTGAATGGCAGTTCGTTCTTGATTTTGCTCTCTTTAAGTCTGCTATTGGTGTATAGGAATGCTTGTGATTTTTGCACATTGATTTTGTATCCTGAGACTTTGCTGAAGTTGCTTATCAGTTTCAGGAGATTTTGGGCTGAGATGATTGGGTCTTCTAGATATACAACCATGATGTCTGCAAATAGAGATAATTTGACTTCCTCCTTTCCTGTTTGAATACCTATATTTCTTTTTCTTGCCTTATTGCTCTGGGTAGAAATTCCACCACTGTATTGAATCAGAGTGGTGAGAGAGGGCATCCTTGTCTAGTGCCAGATTTCAAAGAGAATGCTTCCAGTTTTTGCCCATTCAGTATGATATTGGCTGTTGGTTTGTCGTAAATAGCTTTCATTATTTTGAGATACGTTCCATCAATACCTAGTTAATTGAGGGGTTTTAGCATAAAGAGCTGTTAAATTTTGTCAAAGGCCTTCTCTGCATCAATTGAGATAATCATGTGGTTTTTGTCTTTGGTTCTGTTTATGTGGTGAATTACATTTATAGACATATTGGCCTGAAGTTTTCTTTTCTTCTTGAGTCTCTGCCGGGTTTTGGTATTAGGATGATGTTGGTCTCATAAAATGATTTGGGAAGGATTCCCTCTTTTTGGATTATTTGGAATAGTTTCAGAAGGAATGGTACCAGCTCCTCTTTGTATGTCTGGTAGAATTCAGCTGTGAACTATCTGGACCTGGGCTGTTTCTGGGTGGTAGGCTCTTAATTGCTGCCTCAACTTCAGACCTTGTTGTTGGTCTATTCAGGGTTTTGACTTCTTCCTGGTTTAGGCTTGGGAGGAGGCAAGTGTCCAGGAATGTATCCATTTCTTCCAGGTTTACTAGTTTATGTGCATAGGGTTGTTTGTAATAATCTCTGATGATGGTTTGAATTTCTGTGGAATCTGTGGTGATATCTCCTTTATCATTTTTAATTGCATCTATTTGATTATTCTCTCTTTTCTTTTTTATTAATCTGGCTAGTGGTCTATTTTGTTGATCTTTTTGAAAAACCAGCTCCTGGATTTATTGACATTTTGAAGGTTTTTTTTTGTGTGTCTCTATCTCCTTCAATTCTGCTCTGATCTTAGTTATTTCTTGTCTTCTGCTAGGTTTTGAGTTTTTTTGATCTTGCCCCTCTAGCTCTTTCAATATTGATGCTAGGGTGTCAATTTTAGGTCTCTCCTTGCTTCTCATGTGGTCACATATTGCTATATATTTTCCTCCAGAGACTGCTTTAAATGTGTCCCAGTGATTCTGGTATGTTTTGTCTTCGTTCTTGTTGGTTTCTAAGAACATCTTTATTTCTGCCTTCATTTCATTGTTTATCCAGTCAACATTCAAGAGCAAGTTGTTCAGTTTCCATGAAGCTGTGCGGTTCTGAGTTAGTTTCTGAATTCTGAGTTCTAACTTGATTGCACTGTGGTCTGAGAGACTGTTTGTTATTATTTCCATTCTTTTGCATTTGCTGAGGAGTTACTTCCAATTATGTGGTCCATTTTAGAGTAGGTGTGATGTGGTGCTGAGTATGATGTGTATTCTGTGGATTTGGGGTGGAGAGTTCTGTAAATATCTATTAGGTTTACTTGGTCCAGGTCTGAGTTCAAGTCCTGGATATCCTTGTTAATTTTCTGACTGGTCGATCTGTCTATTATTGACAATGGGTGTTAAAGTCTCCCACTATTATTGTGTGGGAGTCTAAGTCTCTTTGTAAATCATTAAGAACTTGCCTTATGTGTCTGGGTGCTCCTGTATTGGGTGCGTATATATTTAGGATAGTTAGCTCTTCTTGTTGCATTGGTCCTTTTACCCTTATGTAATATCCTTCTTTGTCTCTTTTGATCTTTGTTGCTTTAAAGTCTATTTTATCAGAGATGAGAATTGCAACTCCTGCTTTTTCTTTTTTCTTTCTTTTTCTTTTTTTTCCTTTTTTGTTCTCCATTTGCTTGGTAAACCTTCCTCCATCCCTTTGTTTTGCGCATTTGTGTATCCTTGCATGTGAGATGGGTTTCCTGGATACAGCACACTGATGGGTTTTGGCTTTTTATCCAATTTGCCAGTCTGTTTCTTTTGATTGGGGCATTTAGTCCATTTACGTTTAGGGTTAATACTGTTATGTGTGAATTTGATACTGCCATTTTGATGCTAGCTGGCTGTTTTGCCCATTATTTGATGCAAATTCTTCATTGTGTTGATGCTTTTTACCATTTGGTATATTTTTGGAGTGGCTGGTACTGGTTTTCCTTTCTATGTGTAGAGCCTCTTTCAGAAGCTCTTGTAAAGCAGGCCTTGTGGTGATGAAATCTCTGAGTACTTGCTTGTTTGTAAAGGATTTTATTTTCCCTTCACTTATGAAGCTTACTTTGGCTGGATATGAAATTCTGCGTTGAAAATTCTTTTCTTCAAGGATGTTGAATATTGGCCCCCACTCTCTTCTGGCTTGTAGGGTTTCTGCTGAGAGATCCACTGTGAGTCTGATGGGCTTCCCTTTGTGGGTAATCTGACCTTTCTCTCTGGCTGCCCTTAGCATTTTCTCCTTCATTTCAACCCTCGTGAATCTGATGATTATGTGCCTTGGGTTGCTCTTCTTGACGAATATCTTTGTGGTGTTCTCTGTATTTCCTAGACTTGAATACTGGCCTGCCTTGATAGGTTTGGGACGTTTTCCTGGAAAATATCTTGAAGAGTATTTTCCAGCTTGGATTCGTTCCCTTCGTCACATTCAGGTGCACCTATGAAACGTAGATTAGGTTTTTCACATAGTCCCATATTTCTTGGCGACTTTGTTCATTTCTTTTTACTTTTTTTTCTCTATTCTTGCCTTCTGATTTTATTTCATTGAGTTGATCTTCAATCTCTGATATCCTTTCTTCTGCTTGGTCAATTCGGCTGTTGAAACTTGTGCATGCTTCATGAAGTTCTCGTGTTGTGTTTTTCAGCTCCATCAATTCACTTATATTCCTCTCTAAGTCGTCCATTCTCATTAGCATTTTGTCACATCTTTTTTCCAGGTTCTTAGTTTCTTTGCATTGGGTTAGAACGTGTTCTTTTAGCTTACAGAACTTTCTTATTACCCACCTTCTGAAGTCTGATTCTGTCATTTCATCACCCTCATTCTCCATCAAGCCTTGTTCCCTTGCTGGTCAGGAGTTGTGATCCCTAGTAGGAGGAGAGGTGTTCGGGTTTGGGGTGTTTTCATGCTTTTTGCGGTGGTTTCTTCCCATCTTTGTGGATTTATCCACCTGTTGTGTTTGTAATTGCTGACTTTCAGATTGGGTCTCTGATTGAACTTCCAGTTTGTGGATGATAAAGTTATTTCTGTTTCTTAGTTTTCCTTCTAACAGTCTGGCCTCCTGCTGTAGGACTGCTGAGGTCCACTCCAGGCCCTGCTTGCCTGGGGATTACCTGCAGCAGCTGCAGAACAGTAAGGGTTGCTACCCGTTTCTTCTTCTGCTATTTTTGTCCCAGAAGGATACCCGCCAAATATCAGTCTGATCTCTCCTTTATTAGGTGACTCTTTGGATATACGGGGGTCAGGGAGCTGCTTGATGAGACAGTCTGTCCTTTATAGGAGCTCAGGTTTTCAGCTGTGAACTCCATTGTTCATTCAGGGCTGCTGGGCAGGTATATTTAGGTCTGCTGCAGCAGAACTCATAAACCCCCTTTTTTTCCCCAGGTGCTCTGTCCCAGGGAGTTAGGGCTTTATTTATGAATTTCCATTGTGCTGCTGCCTTTTTTCAGATCTGCCCTGCCCAACAGTGAGGCAGGCTAGTCACTGTCTGCCTGCTGAGGCTTTGCTGAGCTGCTGTGGGCTCTGCCCTGTTGCCGTGTGAACTTCACTGTAGTCCTGTTTATATGGGTGTAGTTAGAACTGCCTTGGCAATGGTGGCCCACCTCTGTAATGGCGGACTCTCTCTGTAATGGCAGGTTGGCTTGGCAATTGCGGGCTGCCTCAGCAATGGTGGACTACCTCCATAGTGGTGGAGTGTCTCGGTAATGGCGGACTCCCCTCCCCCACAGAGCTGGACCATCCTGGGTTCAGCTGTGCTTGCTGTAAAACTCTCAACCCAAAGCATGTTCAATTGCTGGGTTTTTTTGTGGGGTGGGACCAGCCGAGCCTGATCACCTGGCTCCCTGCCTCAGAGTCTTTTTTTTTTTTAGCTGAACAGTTGACTCTCTCCCAGGTGTTCCAGTCACCTGTTGAAACAGAGCTGGGATCTGTGTTATTTCCCATGCGGTGACTCACTGTGCCAGCTGAAACAGTGGCGCTGAGATTGGTGGCACTTTTTTTGCCTTGGAATCTCCTGGCCTGGCTCCCTGTTTCAGTCCCCTTTTTAATCAGATGAATGGGTGACTGTGCCTTCCCAGGGCTCCTATCACCAGCTAAAAGGGTACCTGGACCAGTGTATTTTGTATGGAGAACCATTGCCCTGGGGCTCCGGCAAAGCAGCTGTACCGGCGGAAACAGCCACGCTGGCGACCAGTGGGGCTCTTCCGCCTGGGAATCTCCTGGTCCGTGGGTGATAAAAATCCGTCTGGAAATGCGACGTCCACTCACCCTCTGAGCTTTCACTGGGAGCTGCAATCCTGAGCTATTCCTAATTGGACATCTTGGATCTTGACAGACCCATTAAGGGAGGTCCTGGGCCACGGCAGGGGCACACAGAGGCAGAAAAGGGCTGGCCACAGAGTCATGGGATGGCTGGGATGTTGCAACAATCAAATGAAGCAGGAAAGGAGCAAGAAGCCAAAAGCCTCCAGACCCCTGTCCACCTAGGTGGTCCCCCATCCAAAGCCCAGCCAAGCTTAGCTCCCGGGCTGGGACACCCTCAGCGTTCATAGACACCCAGGGCCTACTGGGAAAAACACTTTCGTGGAGTTCCCAGACTGCGACGAGCTTGCAGGCTGATGGAGAAGAGGGGCCGAGAGTCAGGAAGTGGTTGGGAAGTGTTGTGACAAGTGGAGGAAATAAAAAAGGGACTGGGAAGGAAAAAGCCTTGAGTCTCTGGTCTCCCAGTGGGACAGAACCCCTCAGACACTGGAGTGTGGAAGGAAGAGACTTTTATTTAGCTAGCTGTGGAACATTGGTTGTTGCATGTCCAAAAAAAGTGAAGCTCCCCCAAAGGCAGTTTCTTTCCCTTTTTGGAGACATACAACCCAAGAGGAAGCAGAGGTGAAATGTCATTGTCCACTGTCTGGACATCTGACATTACTGTCTTTGGCTTTCATTGATTTGCTAATTCACATGTGGCACAAGAGGGGAAGAGTTACAGAAGTTCAACAAAAGCAGTAAATTATTTAGTGACAGAGGCATCTCTAAGGAGGGTTCTCATCGGTGCACATGGGAAGTACGTGACTCAGGGAAGGTCCTTTGGCAGTAAGAAATATATTTGCAACACTTTCAAGGCTGGCAAATAACATAGACACCAATTACAGAGAAGGGGGTTATTTCTCAGTTCTTGATCAGGCCAGTTATTTCTCAGTCCCATAGTTGGGCCGGTGGGTCAGCTTCTCACCTGATTACTGACTTTAACTTTGTGCTATGTTATCTCCCCTCCCCACTTTTCTAACAGAGGACAAGCAAGGGAGAGAGATGGCCTCCACTCTTATTTCCCCTCTTTGAGAACCTCACTAATATTTACTTTTTCAGTGGGTGTTCTTACCTTCATTTTCACTGTTGGGGATTTTTTTGTGAGACCTCTTGGTAGTGATTTATGTAATAAGCTTGTGCTGAGATTTTCTCCTGGACCAGGGTGGCAGTAAAGCCTTTTACCATTTGAAGAATCAAAGGCATTAAACATAGGAGCAATAAGTATGCTCCTATTACCAACAGTACACCTATAACAATGGTTTTGAATTCTCCTATAGCTGGAAACCACTATCCAAACATAGACTTAGGATTGATCTCTTGCCAAACTTGCATGGGTGCATGTTCTAGTTTTATCATGTCCCTTACAATGCTTTCTATTACCTGACCCTGGTCATCTATCTGTAGGCAGCAGTTAATTAGGTTGAACTTTCCACACACCCCTCCTTCAGCTGCCAGCAGATAATCTAAAGCTAGTCTACTCTGGTAGATGGCATTTTTCGTCTGGGTTTCCTGATGGGCCAGGATGGTTCAAGTCTGGCCAGTTTTGTTGGTCAGTATTTCCAGAACAGCTTGTAACCAAATAATTCAATTAAGCATGAGATTGGAGTATGATAACCCCATGAGCCATTTTCTGCCCAGGTGGCAGGCCCTTAGTACTTTATTATTCTTCTAGGGAGTCATTTATTATATTTTCAGTTGCTTATAACTAGGCTTTATCTGGTGAGGGGTAAACAGGAAAACTCAGCAGCTCCTCAGTCTTTATAGGTAGTGAGAAGAAGGAGGGCTTAATGGTACTAGCAACACAACTACCTGTCCCCTGATCTGGCAGTTGGGTACAGGCTCTATGCCCACATATTCAGTATAAGCCAGGAAGTGCCACCAGTCCCTATGAAGTTCTGGGTGAGTTCAAGCAGCCTGCAAACTAGGAAACTTTTGAAAGGGGTTAACTTTAGCACAGTTTACACTCCATCAAGTGGGTGTTTCACTGGTTCTATTGTACAGTTTTTGTCCTAAATAGTTTAGTTTTCCCACAGGGACTTTCATGCATTTTCCTGTTCTGCCCGATAATGGAGGGCTTTAAGACCAAGAAGTTGCTACTCTGAGTTCTTTGCCCAAAAGTTACATAGGGAACTGGGTCCATGGGCACAAGCTTGCATGCTTCCCATTGCCACCAGTCTCCCATAGTGGTCCCTCCACATGCATAATGAAAGTGTACTTTTAAAGTTCTGGCCACATTTTTAGCCAACTGGAAAAACAAGTTATTTTCTCTCTTAGGAAGTTCTGGAGCTGGCTCATTTAGTACATTGTAAAAAGTCTGAAACATCTGATGGGGAGATCACCTCTGGATTTCTCCCTGGATTAAAAAGATAACTCCTGGATCCAGTCCTTTCCTGTCAATTTCCATGGATACATATTCCCCCTTTTTTAATGGGGGTCCAGGGGATTGGCAATTATTAGTTCTAATGGATTACAGTGGTCAGAGGTGCAGGAGGAGTTGCTTTTTCTCTTTTGGAGGCAGACTGGGTTGTTTTTATTTTGATTTTCCAAGTGGCCCAAATAACAGATAACCAGTAATTACAATGTTCACATGCTCTTAGCTCATGACAGATATACATATGTTTTGCTGTACAGCTTCTTTCTTAACTAAGAGAGTCACACCCGAACCCCAGCTTTTTGCAAGTAATGGCTGCACAGGCATTAAATTTTAAAGTAATCTGCTTAGGAATTCCATTTTTCTCAGTCTTAGTAATTACTTTCCTTGTATCACTTAGGAAGGGGCTAGTCCTTAACCTTATTTCAAATACTGTGGACATGAAGGTTCAGATGGGTTATAACAAACTAACAAACATCAAGTTGCCCATTCCTTGGGCTGTACACCTTGTATTGGGTAGCATTATATAAACAAGTTTCTCTTAAAGCTCCAGTACATTCGTAATAAGTGTAAAACAAGAGAACCACAGTTTTTCTGTCCCACCTTAGTGGCCTGATGTATACACTGGGAGGAATCTTTGAATTGGAGATTTACGTTAACCATGGCAGTGAGGACACAAGTCCATAGTCCAAAGAAAAGGAGTACCTGTCCCACGGTGGAAGTCCTCATGCTTCGGCCATGCGTAGACCAGTCAGCTTCCGGGGTGTGACTGGAGCAGGGCTTGTTGCCTTAGCATTCCTTAAGGTGATCTTTCATGTGTCATGAAGATCTGGCTTTACTTCCCAGGTGCTAGGTGCTGTAGTTTTCACACGGCTGTCATGGATCCATGCAGGAACTCCTCAACTTTTACAGTGGTTGGAGTGATCAAGATGACAGTCTGGGATCTTTTCCACCTTGGCCATAAGGGAGCCACGTTCCAGTGCTTGATCCAAACTCAGTCACCTGGTGAGAAAGGGTAAACTGGGGAGAATAAGCTGACAGGATATTTTTTATTAACCCATATTGACACTTTTTCTGTTGCTTGCTTTCCCCAAGGCCCAGAATTTCTGGTGGAGTTCAGTCTCTCTGAGTTCCCAGGGAGTCCCTGGGAGACCTTGAAGGATGGGAGACCACTATGGTGTAGGATTGTATAAGGGGAACATCCAGTGTTCTTAATTTAACAAATCCATAGGAAGGACCTGGACCCACTTTAATCCTGTTTCCTGAAAGGCTTTCCCAAAGTTATTTTAAATAGTCTGATTTATTTGCTACAGTTTGCCTGAAGTTTGAGGCTGGCAGGCAGCGTGTAACTTCCAACTGATTCTCAGCATTTTTGATGTGTTTTGTACCAGGTCAGCTACAAATGTAGGCCTGTTATCTGGACCCACTTGTAGGGGCAGTCCAAATCTCAGGATAATGTCTCTCAAAAGCAACCGAGTTACTTCACGGGATTTTTTAGTCTGTGTCTTATAGGCTTCTAACCAGGCAGAGTAGGTACATACCAGAACCAGCAGATACTGATTACCTTCACACTTGGGCATCTGGGTGAAGTCCACCTGCAAGTTTTCAAAGGGAGCACTTCCAGAAGTCTGAATTCCTGGTGGGACCATTGGTCCCTATCTGCCTGCACATCACACACAGCTGCATTACCGTTTTGGCTAGTGCAGACAAATGAGAGATGTAAAAATAATAGCCTAACAGTTTTTCAAGGGACCGTTGACAAAGATGGGAGGCTTCATGGACAGCTAATATCACTGCGGGTCCCAGCAGATGTGGTACTGAAACTGCTCTGTCTGGTGGGTGT
This sequence comes from Cebus imitator, assembly GCF_001604975.1. Classification (NCBI taxonomy): domain Eukaryota; kingdom Metazoa; phylum Chordata; class Mammalia; order Primates; family Cebidae; genus Cebus; species Cebus imitator. Next base: position 181,522 of record NW_016108225.1, on the reverse strand, counting down.
ATCCATCCTCCCTCCATTTTTTCCCACTTTTCATGTGGAAGAAGCTTTTCTCCTACTCAGAGTAGACTGGCACCAGGTCAGGAGCCTTGGGCAGTAGGGGAGCTGTGATTGATGCTCAGTAGGAAATGGACGCTGCTTTCCGGGCCTCTGCACCCACACAGGCATTTCCCTGTGCTACTGTGGTGGAAGTTTGCTGGTGTCCCCAGCAATGTACGACTGCCACCTTCTGAGGCTTCCACACTGCCTCCCATAGCTGCAACATTTCCTGCTGGTATTTTATCTCTTTATCCCCAGAGTTAAGTAGGCCCTCCTCATGCACTTGGAGAGTGAAGAAAGCATACCGAGAGTCAGTAAAGATGTTCACAAGTTTTCCTTCGCTCAGCTCTAGGGACCAAATTAGGGCTATTAACTGCTCATTGTTCAGAAGTAATTTGAGGCAGTGGCTTAGCCTCCTTAGTTGTGTTTGGAGTTACCACCACACATCCATTACACCGTTTTTCTTGGAGGTTGACAAAACTGCTCCCATCCACAGTCAGCTCCCAGTTTGCCTGTGCCCATGGTTGGTCCTGCAAGTCCAGCCGACTAGAGTAGACTGAGTCCAGCACCTCTACACAGTCATGTGTCACCGGGTCCTCAGACACAGGGAGTAGCATTGTTGGGTTTAGGGTATTACAAACTTTTATGGTTATGTGCTGGTTTTCACACAACATACCCTGGTACTTGGTTAGCCTGGCATTTGTAAGCCAATGATGGCTCTCTGTGTTCATTAGAGTGACCACAGCATGGGGGCTTTTATTTTTAAATTTTGTCCTAGAGTTAGTTTGTCCAATTTCTGTGCCTGCAGAGCAGTAGCTACTAGCGACTATAGGCATGAGAGTCATCCTTTAGAAACCCCGTCCAGTTGTTTGGACAGGTATGCCACCAGTCGAGGCCATGGACGTATGGCCTGAGTGACAATCCCCACTGCCATTTTTTTCTCTTTCAGACACATACAGAGTGAAAGGCTTTGTTAAGTCTGGCAGACCAAAGGCCAGGGCAGACATCAGTTTTTCTTTTAACTGGGAGACAGTCTGTTGTTATCTGCATTCAACTCAATTGGCTCTTCCCTGCCCCTTTGTGGCCTCATACAGAGGTTTGGCTAAAACTGCAAAAGTTAGGAATCCACAGTCTGCACAATCCCACAGCCCCCAAGAATTCTCATGCCTGTCTCCTGATCTTCAGTACCGGCAAGCTGTTGACAACTTGTTTTCTCTCCGGTCCCAAGCTGCACTCTCCTTGCTGGATAGTAAATTCCAGGTAATGCACCTGTTTTTGGCAGATCTGGACCCTTTTCTTGGAGACCTTGTACCCACAAATCTCCAGGTATCTGAGCAATGAGTCAGTTTTCCGGGCACACCCAAATGCTGCCGGGTGTCCCATCAAAAGATTATCCATGTACTGAAGCAGCACACAGCCTAGGTCCTTGGCAGGAAACCTTTGGAGGCTCCAGGCTAGTGCTTTCTTGAAAATGGTTATGGAAAAGTAAATACAAAAAAAAAAAAAAAAGAAAATGTTTAAGGAGTTTTTAAACCTCTGGGGAAGTCAAGTCCAGGTATACTGCATGGTTACACCTGACTACAGATTTTTCCACTGGAAGGCAAAAAGTTTCTGGCTCTCAGGGGCTAGCCGGATACTGAAGAAAGCATCTTTTAAGTCAAAGCAAGTGAATCAGCTATCCTTGGCTGGTAGCAGTCCTAGCAATGTACAGCAGTTAGGCACCATGGGGTATAGTCACCCTCTCCTGGTTGACCAGACACAAATCCTGCACTGGCTGATAGTCCTTGGTGCCTGGTTTGGGGATGGGCAGAAGAGGTGTATTCCAAGGAGATTGGCAAGGAACTATGATTCCAAAAGCTTTCAAGCATCTGAAATGGACTTGGATTCCCACAAAAGCCTCCCTCGGAACTGGGTACTATCTTTGTCTAACTGGCTGTGTCCCTGGCTTTACTTCAATAAGCACCAGGGTCTGGTTTACAGTTAGTCCTGGAGGCTTGTCTTTTGCCCAGACCCGTGGCCATCATTTGGCCAGGGCAGGTTTTATCCTCTGACAAGATTCAGTTAAGCAAAACCTCCATTCCTCTTCTTGTGGGAATGAGAGCCATTATGACCCCTGTTTGAGGTAATTTTAACTGTAAGGAACCCTGGTTAGTAAAAGTGATGGTGGCTCTTAATTTGCTTAACAGGTCCCTTCCCAATAGAGGCAGTGAGCAGTCTGGCATGTACAAGAACTGATGTATAATTTTGTGGCCCTCTACTGAGCAGGTTCATTGTAAGCAGAAGACCAGTTTCTGAAACTTCACTTGCTTCAATTATATTTAGTGTTATGCTAGACAAAAGGGCTATTGGCTGAGTTACCACTGAATGCTCAGCCCCCATATTGACAAGGAGATGAATATCTCTGCCCCTACTGTAACCCTGACCATGGGCTCCTTGGGGCGTTGACCATGGGCTCCTTGGGGCGTTGATGAGCCAGTTCCCCTTCAGTCCAGCAACCCTTCTGCCAGCTTGAACACAGATCCTCCTTCCTTTTTTGAGACCCTTTGCTCTGGACATTACTGCTTTTTCTTTAACTATGGGCACTTATCCTTCCAGTGTCCTGTCTCCTTATAATAGACACACTGGTTTTGTTTGCAAGGGCAGCTGGCCAGACTGGGTCCTTTTACTCGAGCCCTCCTTTCCCTGCTCTCTGAGAGGGGGCCTCCCCATGGCTGCAGTGAACAAGTCAGCATTTCTTCCGGCTTGCCGCTCATTTTCTCTGCAGGCCTCTCTGTGGCTCAACACTTCTTGGTTTACAAAACCTGGTGTGCTATCTGCAACAACTGAGAAGCACTCATAGCCACAAACTCAGTCTGCTTCTGAAGCTTTCTTTTGATGTCCTCAGCACTTTGGCTAAATAGGGTCATGTTAACCGTTTGTTGATTTATTTATAGGGTTCTTTAAGTTCAATGGGTTGTACATTTGGAAAGCTTCACAGAGTCTCTCAAGAAATATTCAGGACTCTCATCCTTTTCTTGCATAACCTCTGACACCCTATTAATATTGGTAGCCTTCTGGGATTAATTTCTTAGTTCTTCCAGGACAGCTTCCCTATATCAGATTAGACTTTCTATGCCCTCTTGCTCATTGGGATCCCAGTGGGGATTTGTCCTGGGCAATTGCACTCTAACGTACTTCTGCGGTTTCTGAAATTCAGCTGGGATGTGTTCCTCCAGCCACTTAGTTGCTGCCTGAAGCACTCTCTGCCTCTCATCCATATTAAAGAGGTGTGTGAGCAACTGGTGGCAATCAACTGAAGTAGGGTTATGTGTCTGAATAACAGTTTGTGGCAAATTATTTAAGACCTCTGGCTTTTCTGTATATGAGGTGGTGGTGTTTTTCTAATTAAGCAGATTAGTGGTGGTGAAAGGATGGTACACAAACACCCATCTCTCCCTTATGTGTCCATTTTCATTCACACCGGTACACTACTGCTCCCTTAAAGGCATCTGCACCCCATGCTTGGGCTGCAGACAGGATGTGAAGGGAGGGGTTTCCTCCAGAGGTGTCTTGCCTCTCTCAACTCTGGGTGGCCTAGGGGTTTTGGGAGGACTGTAAGGTTGCTCTGGTGTTGTTAGCTTGGATCTCTTTTCTTTATAGAGAGGAGGAGCTAGGGAAGATTATACTGTTTCCTGAGGCAAGTTGTCTTCTGGCTCTGGATCAACTAGAACTGCAGGCTTCTGCTTTCTGTAACAGATAGAGCGTGAATCCTCCTTCTTTAACTGTCCCTTTGCCACTGACACTGCTGTAACTTCCCCTCTCAGCCACTACAGAAGTTTAACACCAGCTGAAGCCAACTATTTATAAGGGAACTGATCTGAATGCCCTGGCTTTCCTGTAACTTGATGCCACACTAGAAACCAAAGACTGGTCCAGACTTCCCTCTGATGGCCATCCTACTTCAAAGGGAGGCCAGTCTATTTCATCATACAACCTCCCTGGGGTCATAGAGACTCCATAATCACCACTATACCCATTCTTAAAATTCTTTAACATGGTCCCTCAGGGGTTAGGATTCCCCTGAGTTTCCTATCTCCCTCCCTCCAGAAACAAGATCAAGGTCTCCAGCCAAGTCAGAAACAGAAACAAACTCAAGGTGCCAGGACTGGCTTACAAGAAAACAAAATTAAAACCAAGTTGCCAAGATAAATACGCCCAAAACAGAATCAAGATCAAGTTGCCAAGACTGGCACACTGTGGGTGATCAGGTCACACTTCCACTCAGATGGAGTGGGCTAGCTTATGGGATGGATCTTACCATTTTCCAGTTGTCTGGACGTCACCAAGTGTTGGTTCCTTATCGGACTTCAGCCGCTGGATTTATCACCATGGGGCCCTCCCAGATCTCTCTCCAGTGAGGTGGTCCACTGAGAAAGTGAAAATGCCCTATCAGAGGCACCTTAAAAACTCACATCGCCTGAGCTAGCCAGAGCCCCCCATGGGAATGCCCCACAGGACTGGCCAAAGCCACCTGAAGGGCTGTCCCAGTCAAGTGCCAAAGCAAGTGTTGAGTCCCAGATAGTGAACCAGAATGTTGCAAGATGAGCCACTGACAGAACCCCTCAGACACTGGGGTGAGGAAGGAAGAGACTTTTATTTAGCTAGCTGTGGATCATTTGTTGGCTGGTGTCCAAAAAAAAGCTGCGTTTCCTGAAAAGCAGTTTCTTTCCATTTATAAAGATATACAACCCAAAGGGGAGCAGAGGGAAAACTGTGTTATTGCATATTAGCTGGACATCTGACATTACAGTCTTTGGCTTTTATTGATTTGCTAATTTACATGTAGCACGAGAGGGAAAGAGTTACAGAAGTTGAGCAAAAGCAGTAAATTACTTAGTGACAAAGGCATCTGTAAGGGTGGCGTCTGGTTGTTGCAGACGAGGAGTACGTGGCTCAGGAAAAGTCCTTTGGCAGTAAGAGAAACATTTGCAACACTTTCAAGGCTGGCAGATAACATAGACACCAGTTACAGAGAGGGAGGTTATTTCTCAGTCCTTGGGCCCTGCTGTGGTGGAGCTGGTGGGTCAGCATCTCGCCTGATTACTGACTTTAACTTTGTGCTATTTTATCTCCCATCCCCTTTTTTTCTAACAGAAGACAGGCA
>NW_016108225.1:159014-173998 GCF_001604975.1 Cebus imitator | reverse complement strand
CCTCCGCCTCCTGGGTTCAGGCAATTCTCCTGCCTCAGCCTCCTGAGTAGCTGGGATTACAGGCACGTGCCACCATGACCAGCTGATTTTTTGTATTTTTAGTAGAGATGGGGTTTCATCATGTTGACAAGGATGGTCTCGATCTCTTGACCTTGTGATCCACCCACCTCGGCCTCCCAAAGTGCTGGGATTACAGGCGTGAGCCACCACGTCTGGCCGAATCCTCCTTCTTTAACTGTCCATTTGCCACTAACACTGCTGTAGCTTGCCCTCTCAACCACTATGGAAGTTTAACACCAGCTGAAGCCAACTATTTATAAGGGAACTGGTGCGAATGCCCTGGCTTGCCCGTAACTTGATGCCACACTAGAAACCAAAGACTGGTCCAGACTTCCCTCTGATGGCCATCCTACTTCAAAGGGAGGCCAATCTATTTCATCATACAACCTTCCTGGGGTCATAGAGACTCCATAATCACCACTATACCCATTCTTAAAATTCTTTAACGTGGTCCCTAACAGGTTAGGATTCCCCTGAGTTTCCTATCTCCCTCCCTCCAGCGAAGTCAGAAACAAAAGCAAGATCAAGGTCTCCAGCCAAGTCAGCAACAGAAACAAACTCAAGGTGCCAGGACTGACTTACAAGAAAACAAAATTAAAACCAAGGTGCTGAGATAAATACACCCAAAAACAGAATCAAGATCAAGTTACCCAGATTGGCACACCATGGGTGATCAGGCCACACTTCCACTCAGATGGAGTGGGCTAGCTTCCAGGATGGATCTTACCATTTTCCAGTTGTCTGGACGTCACCAAGTATTGGTTCCTTATCAGTATTCAGCCACTGGGTTTGTCACCATGGGGGGCTCCCAGGTCTCTCTCCAGTGAGGTGGTCCACTGAGAAAGTGAAAATGCCCTCTCAGAGGCACCTTAAAAACTCATATCACCTGAGCTAGCCAGAGCCCCCCATGGGGATGCCCCACAGGACCGGCCAAAGCCACCTGAAGGGCTGTCCCAGTCAACTGCCAAAGCAAGTGTAGAGTCCTGATCAGGGAACCAGAATGCTGCAAGATGAACCACTGACAGAACCCCTCAGACACTGGAGTGAGGAAGGAAGAGACTTTTATTTAGCTAGCTGTGGATCATTGGTTAGCTTGTTTCCAATAAAAAGCTGAGTTCCCTGAAAAGCAGATTCTTTCCCTTTATAAAGATATACAACCCAAAGGGGAGCAGAGGGAAAACTGTGTCATTACATATTAGCTGGACATCTCACATTACAGTCTTTGGCTTTCATTGATTTGGTAATTTACATGTAGCACGGGAGGGAAAGAGTTACAGAAGTCGAGCAAAAGCAGTAAATTACTTAGTGACAAAGGCATCTGTAAGGGTGGAGTCTGGTTGCTGCAGACGGGGAGTATGTGACTCAGGGAAGGTCCTTTGGCAGTAAGAGAAACATTTGCAACACTTTCAAGGCTGGCAGATAACATAGACACCAGTTACAGAGAGGGAGTTTATTTCTCAGTCCTTGAGCCCTGCTGTGGTGGAGCTGGTGGGTCAGCATCTCGCCTGATTACTGACTTTAACTTTGTGCCATTTTATCTCCCCTCCCCTTTTTTTTCTCACCAAGGTGGCACCCCCACATCCAAGCCCAAGTCAGGGATGACACTGCTTAAGTTCCATGCTGGGGCCCCCACAGGGTGCTATGGCATCTGAAGGCTGCTGGGCAGGCCCCCACAAACATGTCCTGGTCAGCCATAGGGGCACAGGTGGGCAAAAAATGGAAGAGCCACTGAGTCAGGGGGTGGTTAGGAAGCACTGAGACAAGTGGGGCAAAGCAGAAGAACAGGGAAAGCCAAGCCTCCACCTCCTGGACCCAAATGGCCACCCATCCAATCCCCAGTAAAGCCTGACTCTGGTTAGCTTCTGGTCTGGGGCGACCTCAGGCATCTATGGTGCCAGGGGGCTTCCTGGACAAATACCCATGGAAAGGTTCCTGTCCTTGGCGGAGGCTCGAGCAGGCAGGAATGTTAAATAGAAAGCCACAGTGTCAGGAGGTGCTTAGGAAGCATTGCCACGAGGGACGGAGAATGGGAGAGAATCTGGGAGCCAAAACCTCCAGCTCCCATCTTTCCAGGTCTTCCACTGTCCAAGCCAGTCAGTTACGACCATGCTTAGCTTCAGGGCTGCGGCACTGTAGGGCTGTTACGGCACCTGGTTGCTACCAAGACAAATCCACACGAGGAGGTACTGGGCCTTGGCTGGGCATAGGCAAGTGTGAAAAAGGGACAGAGATTCAGGGTGCAGTTAGGAAGCATTTGGACAATATGGGAAACATTGAAGAAGGCAAAAACCTCCACCCCAGAGTCTTTACATACAGTCCCCTGTCCAAGCCCCTTCTGGGCACGACCCTGCCTAGATTCTGGGCATGACCCTGCTAGATTCTGGGCTCCCACCCACCGGTGTTTTTGCCACAGTCTAGGATTTCTTTGTGGCTATTTCTCTTGGTAGTCCCTGTGGGACTAGCAGCCTGAGGGCTCCTTGTGCCATGAAGCTAAGCAGCGTTGGGCTTGACTAACCCTTGGATGGGGGACCGTCTGAGAAGGCTGGGGCTGGAGACTTTTGGCTTCCCTTCTTTTCCCACTTTTCCCCCCTTGTTGCAACACTTTGTAACTCCCCAAACTCTCTGAACACCATTTCATGCCCATCTGCGTCCCCAACACATAATCAGACCTTTCCATGGGGGTCAGTCCCAGCTGACCCCTGTTGACATAGGAGGCTGAGGGCACCCCAGTACACAAGGCTAGGAGCGTAGGTCATGGCTGGGCCTTATATAAGGGATAAGCTCAGGAGTTCGGTGGCTGGAGGCTATCCTGCTCACTTCCTGCTTTCTTCTGCTTCTGGCAACTCTTCCCAACCATTTTCTGACTCCCGGACCCCCCTTTTCTTCCCACCGTCGCCCTTGCCTTGGCCTGGGACTTCTTTTTTTGGTGTCTGTTATGGCAGTCTCCCATCACAGACTGAGGGTGCCCCAGCCCAAAAGGTAAGCAGGGTTGGACCTGACTGACGCTTGGATGGGGCACCGCGTGGAATAACTGGGCCTGGAGGCTTTTGACTTCCTGCTCTGTATATGCTTTTCCCCCTTGTCAAAATGTTTCTCAACAGCCCCTGACCATCAGACTTTTATGGTTTTCAGGGGCTGCCCAGATGAAGCCCCACGGGCAGGTCTCTGGCCGCGGGATGGAGCAGGTTGGCTTGAAAGAAAGGACCAGAGAGTTAGTGTGTGGTTGGGAAGCATTGTGAGAAACAAACGAAGAAACTAAAAACCGGGAGGGAGCAGGAAGCCAAAGGCCTCTAGCCACAACTCTCCCCTGCAGTCCCCCATCGAAGCCCCACTGAGGTTTGACCCTGCTTAGCTTCTAGGCTGGGGATGCTTCCGGTTGCTATGGAGCCCAAAGGCTGCTTGGATGTTTCTCCCTCGGGTGCACCCCATGATGTGGTGGGAGCACAGGAGTGTGGAAGTCAAAAAGGAAAAGCCAGAGAGTCAGAGGGCTGTTGGAAAGCTTTGTGACAAGCAAAGAACCGAAAGCCAAAAGCAACCAGCCCCCATCTCCTCAGGTGGTCCCTGATCCAAGCCCAATCCAGACCCGACTCTGCCTAGCTTTGATGACATTTGGTGGCTTCAGAGACAGACCACTTCAAGTGGTCCTGTCCTATGTCAGGGGAATAGGGAAGCTAAAAAGGGCTACCCAGAGAACCAGGGGCAGTGGGAAAGAGGTGCAACAATCGGGGAAAGCAGGAAGGGAGCAAGAAGCCAAAAGCCTCCAGCCCCGTGTCCCCCCAGGACGTCCACCATCCAAGTCCCAGCCAGGCCTAGCCCTGCTTACCTCCTGAGCTGGGGCACCCTCAGGGTGCTTTGGCACCCAGGATCTACCGGAAAGAACTCTTACAAGGAGGTCCCAGACTGTGATAGGATTGCAGGCTGACGGAAAATGGGGGCTGGAGTCAGGGTGCAGTTGGGAAGCATTGTGACAAATGTGGGAAAGCAAAAAGGGAGTGGGAAGGAAAAAGCCTCCAACCCTAATCTCCCAAGGCAGATCCCCATCCAAGCCCCAGCCAGGCTCGACCCTGCTTAGTGTTTGTGCTAGGGCCCCTTCCAGTGCTATGGTGCTCGAGTACTGCTGGGCGGTCCCCAACAAGAACACCTCGGGCTGCCATGTGGGTGAAAGTGGGTGGAAAAGTGGGGGCCAGTGAATCAGGGGGTAGTTGGGAAGCATTGGAAGAAGTGGGGCACAGCAGAAGAAATGAGAAAGACATAAGCCTCCTGCTCCTGGTCTCCTAAGGTGGTCCCTCATCCAAGCCCCAGTCAAGCTTGACCCTGCTTAGCTTCTGTCCTGGGGCCTCCTCAGGCTGATATGGTGCCAGGGGGCTGCCAGGATCCATACCCAAAAAAAGGTCCCTGTCCTTGGCAGTGGCACATGCAGGCAGGAACATGAAATAGATATCCAGAGTGTCAAGAGGCACTTGAGAAATGTTGTGACAAATGGGGGCAAGCAGGAAGGAACAGCAAAGCCAAAGCCTGCAGCCCCTGTCTCTCTAGGTGGTCCACATTCATGCCCCAGCCAGTACAGACCCTACTTACTTTCCGGACTGTGTCATCCAAGGGTGCTATGGAGCCTGGCGGCTGCTGATACAAACCTATGAGAGGAAGTCCTGGGACATGGCTGGGGCGTAGGCAAGCAGGGAAGAGGGGACACAGAGTCAGGGGGCAGTTGGGAAGCATAGGGACAAGCGGAAGAAAGCTTGAAGAAGGGGAAAAGGTAAAAGCCTCCAGTGTCCAGTCTTTCCAGGCAGTCCCCCATGCAAGCCCCAGCCAGGCTCAACCTTGCTTACCTTCTGGGTTGCGGTGCCCTAGGGCTGCTATGGCACCTGGAGTCTGCAGAGACAAATCCACAAGGGGAAGTCCCAGGCCAAGGCAGGGGCATAGGCAAGCAGGAAAGAGGGGACAGAGTCATGGGGCAGTTGGGAAATGGTGGGATATGTGGGGATATGTTTGAAGAAGAAAAGACAAAATCTTCCATCCCCCAGTCTTTATAGGTGATCCCTCTTCCAATGCCCTGCTAGGCCTTAGATAGTTAGCTTCTGGTGCCCCGCCTGCTGGTGATCTCACCACAGACTGGGACCTCTTTGTGTGGGTCAGAGCCGCCCGAGCGCATCTAGGCTGGGAAGCTTAGCAGGGTCTAGCTTGACTGATGCTTGCATGGGTGACTGCCTGGGGAGTTGGGGGCTGGAGGCTTTTGGCTTCCTGCTGATTTCCTGCTTTCCCCTGCTTCTTGCAATGCTTCTTAGCCAACCAAGGACCCTCTGGGCACAGTGTTTCACCTAATTGGGCCCCCAACATGGATATGGACTCAGACCTCCATGTGGGGTTCCATCCCGGCTGACCCCAATCAGCATAGCAGCCTCAGCATGCCGTAGAACGGAAGCTGAACAGGGTATGGTATGGCTGGGGCTTAGATAAGGGATTGCCTAAGAAGTCCTATGGCTGGAGGCCATTAGCCTCCCACTCACTTCCCACTTTCCCGGGCTTTGACAACTCTTCCAACTGCCTTCTTACACTCTGACCCCCACTTTTTTGCACACATGCATCCCTCCCCCCACTCCTCCTCATCCTGGGACTTCCGGGTGGAGGTCCATTCCAGCAGCCCATATTTGCCGTAGCAGCCTAAGGATGCCCCAGCCCAGAAGCTAAGCAGGCATGGGCTTGGCTAGTGCTTGGATGGGGGACCGCATGTAAAGACTGGGCCTGGAGGCTTCTGGCTTCCTGCTCTTTTCCTGCCTTCCTCCCTTGTTGGAAAGGTTCTCTACTGTCCCCTGACTCTCACGGTGCTATGGTGTTTGGAAGTTGCCTAGACAGAGCCCCATGGGCAGGTCCAGAACCAGATTGGGGTGAAGGTGGGTGGGAAACAGGAGGTCAAGAAGGAAGAGAGCAGATGGGAAGCATGCTGGCAAGCAGGGGAAAGTGGAAAGGAAGCTGGAAGCCAAAAGCCTCCAGCCCTCAATCTCATTAGGCTGTCCTTCATACAAGCCACAGCAAGACCTGACTTAGCCTCCAGGCTGGGGAGCTCTTGGGGTATGGTTGTGCCCAGCAGCTGATGAATCTGATGCCACAATGAAGTCCCAGGCCACAGAGAGGGTGCACAGTGTCAAAAAAGAAGGGGTCACAGAGTCACAGTTCTGTTGGTCAGCGTTGTGACAAGCTGAAAACCGGGAAGAAAGTGGGAAGCCAAAAGCTTCCAGGCCCTTATCTCCCCAGGTCTTCCACCATCCAAGCCCCAGCCAGTCCCAACACTGCTTAGCTCCAAGCTGGGGTGATCTCTGGCTGCTATTTTGCCCAGGAGCTGCCATGACAGATCTGCACAGTGAATTCCCTAGCTGCAAAGTTGGGAGCAGTTGGGCTGAAAAGAGAAGGTCAGAGAGTTAGCCAGTGGTTGGGCAGTGTGATAAGAAAAAAAAAAAACAGGAGGGAGCAAGAAGCCAAGAGCCTCCAAGCCTTTTCCCCCTATTGCAGTTCTGAATCCAAGCCCCACCAAGGCCTGACCCTGCTTTGCTCCAGGACTGATGCACCCTCTGGGTGCTATGGCACCTGGTGTCTAGGGATAAACACTTATATGGAGATCCCAGGCTGTGACAGGCTTACAGGGTGACAGAAAATAGGGGCCAGAATCAGGGGGAGGTTGGGAGACATTGTGACAAGTTGGGGAAAGTGAACAGCGAGTGAGAAGGAAAAAGCCTCCAGCCCTCGATCTCACCAGGTGGCCACTCATCTAAACCCCAGCAAAGCTGGACCCTTCTTAGCTTCAGTGCTGGGGCCCCTCAGGGTGTTACAGCACGTGAGAGCTGCCAGGAGGACTCCCACTAGAATAACCTGGGCTGCCATGGGGATGCAGATGGGAGGAAAAGTGAGGGGCAGTGAGTCAGGGTGTGGTTGGGAAGGATCTCACCCCAGACCTAAGCAGGGTAAGGCTTGACTGGTGCTTGGCTGGGGAAACACATGCAGAGACCAGGAGCTGGAGGCTTTTGGCTCCCCTTTTCCACACACCTGCGCCCCCACAGCAGCCCGAGATGTTCTTGTGGGAGTCTTCCTGGCAGCCCCTGGGTGCCATAGCATATGAGGAGGGCCCCAGCTTGGAAGCTAAGCAGAGTGGAGCCTGCCTGGGGTTTGGATGGGGAGCTGCATGGGAAAACCGGGAGTTAGAGGCTTTTTCCCCCGCTCCCGTTTTGCTTTCTCCCGCTTGTCACAGACTTCCCAATTGCCCCCTGACTCTGGCCCCTAATTTCCATCAGCCTGAAAGCCTATCACGACCTGAACCTCCCCGAAGTGTTCGTCCTTATAGACACAGGGTGCCATACTGCCTGGGGAAACCAGGAACTGGAGACTTTTGGCTTCCAGCAGTCTTTCCACTTTCCCAAGCTTACCACAATGCTTCCCAACCACCCCCTTACTTCCTGACCTCAAGTTTCCCCCAGGCCTTCACCCCCTCTGTAGTTCTGGACCTCCTGGTGGGGCTCTATCTAGGTAACTCCTGAACACCACAGCAGTCTGAGAGTCAGAAGGCTCCAGTCTTCCCCGGCAAGCATCAGTCAGACTTGACCCTGCTTAATTAACTTCCAGGCCAAGGCACCCTCAGGCTGCTATGGCCCACAGGGGCTGCTAAGACAAAACTCCACAAAGAGGTCCCAGGCTGTGGTGAGAACCAGGGCAGGCAGAGGAGCCGAAATCTAAGCGTCGTCATGCCTGGCAGGAGATTGGATGGGGGACAAACTTGAAAGAGCAGATGCTAAAGTCTTTTGCCTTTTTGTCTTCTTCAAGTTTTCCTCTCTTCTTCCAACCCTTCCCAACCTCTCCATGACTTGATTCCCTTATTCCCACTTGTCTACACTCCCAGCTTGGCCCAGGACTTCCCTATGTGTGTTTGTTGCTGCAGACCCCAGGTGACGTAGCAGCCCTTGGGTGTTGCAGCATGGAAACTAAGCTGGGTCGGGCCTTGCTGGGACTTGGATACAGGACTGCCTGTAACGACCGGGAGCTGGAGTCTTTTACCTTTCTGCCTTCTTCAGGCTTCCCCCTGCTTGTCCCTATGCTTCCCAACCACCACCTGACCCTGTGTCTCCTCTTTCCTGCTTACCTATGCCCCTGCCGATTCCCAGGACTTCCCATTGTGGTTTTGTATGGCAGCCCCCAGGTGCCATAGCAGCCATAGAGTGCTGTAGCCCCGAAGCTAAGCAGGGTCTGGTCTGGCTGGGGCTTGGATGGGGAGCAACTTGGGGAGACAGGGGCTGGGGGCTTTGACCTCCGGATTCTGTTCTGCTCTCTCCTGCTTGTTGCAATGATTACCAAGTGCCACCTGACACACAGACTATTTTATGTTCTTGCCTGCCTGTGCCCCTACCAAAAACAAAATTGTTTTTGTGGCTGTTCAACCTGGCAGCTCCCTGGCACCAAAGAAGCCTGAGGGGGCCCCAGCACAGAATCTAAGCAGGGTCAGACTTGACTGGGTTTGGAAGGGGGACTACCTGGGGAGACCAGGAGCAGGAGACTTGTGTCTTCCTCATGTCTTCTGTTTTTCCCTACTTCTTACAATTCTTCTCAACTGCCCCCTGACTCACTGGCCCCCCACTTTCCTGCCCTCCTTAGCCCCATGGCAGCCCAAGATATGCTTGTTGGGGACTGCCCAGCAACCCTCAGGTGCCATAGCACTGTGGGGGGCACCAGCACGAAAGCTAAGCAGGGTTGAGCCTGGCTGGGGTTTGGAGGTAGGGGGGCTGCCTAGGGAGACTGGGGCTGGAGGCTTTTTCTTTTTTCCTCTCTATTTGCTTTCCTCCACTTGCCACAATGCTCCGAACCAACCCCTGACTCTAACCCCCTCTTTTCCATCAGACTGCAAGCCCATTGAGGCTTGAAACCTCATTGTTATTAATTGTCCTGGTGTCCCAGGCACCAAAGCCACCTGAGGGCACCCCATTCTGGGATCTAACGAGAGTCAGGTATGGCTAGGGCTTGGATGGGGGATTGCTTGGGGGGACAAGGGACTGGAGGCTTTTGGCTTCTTGTTCTCTTCTCACTTTCCTCCAACTGTTGCCACACTTTCCAGCCGCCCCCTACTCTCTGGCCAGCCCTTTTCAACCTCTCTGTGCCACTGCTTTGGCATGGGACTTCCATGAAGGGGCCTGTATCTGAAGGCACTGAATAACATCGAAGCTAAGCAGGGTCAGGCCTACCTTAGTCTTGAACTGGGGACCACCTGAGGTGATGGGGGTTGGTTGCTTTTGGCTTCAGTTTCCCTTCCCCATTTCCCCTGCTTCTCACCAGGCTTCCCAACAACCCCCTAACTCTTTGGTTTTTATTTTTAGACTTCTGCACTCCTGTGCCCCCACCATATCAGAGGGTATGCCCGAGTGGAAACATCTGAGCATCCCTTGGGCTCCCTAGAAGACTGAGGGCTCCCCAGCCCAGAAGCTAAGCAGGGTCAGGCCCCAGTAGGGTTGGAGGGGGACTGCTTGAAGAGATTGAGGCTAGAGGCTTTTGGCTTCCTGCTGCCTCCTGGTTTTTTTTTGTTGTTGTTTTTTTTTTTTTTTTTTAATTTGTCAGCAGTTTAAGATTTTTGCAAATATATTCATGAGTATGAATATCATATACTTTTCTCCTTTTACATTATTCTTGCATTATCTGGCCTGGCTGGGGCATGGCTGAGTGACTGCCTGGAAAGATGGGGGCCGCAGGCTTTGGCTTCTCGATTTCTTCCTGCTCTCTTTTTCTTCTCACAACACTTCCCAACCACTTGCTAACTCTTTGGCTTTCTTTTTCAAGCCAACCTGCTCTCCACCATGGCCAGGAACCTGCTCATTGGGCTATCTCTTGGGAGCCTCCAAAAGCCACAGAACTCTGAGGGTCAAGGGCAGTTGAGAAAAGGGAAAAGCAGGAACAGAGCAGGAAGCCAAAAGCCTACAGTCCCAGTCATTCCACGCCATATCTTATCCAAAAGGCAGTCAGGTCCGACGCTGCTGAGCTTCCAGGCTGGGACACCTGTAGTCTGCTATGGTGATTAGAGGCTGCTGGAATAGACCCACACAAGGAGGTATCAGACAGAGGTGGGGATGCAGGTGGGCAGAAAAGGAGGTGTCATAGAGTCACAGGGTGGTTGGGAAGAGTTTTCCAAAGCGGGGCAAAGTAGGAAGTGAGCAGGAGCCCAAAAGCCTCCAGCTACCCAGCTCCCAATGTGGTTCCTTATCTAAGGCACAGCCATGCCTTACCCTGCTCAGCTTGTGTGCTGGGGCACCCTCAGGCTGCTATGCTGACTGGAGTCAGCCAGGACAAACCCCCACGGGGAAGTCTGAGTATGTGTCATGGGTGTAGGTGAGCATGAAATGTTGTCCAGAGAGTCCTGGGAGGTTAAATATGTTGTGACAAGTGGGGGAAAGCTAGAAAGGCAGGAAGCCAAAAGCCTATAGTCCCGGTTTCCACAGGCAGTTCCTCATCCAACCCTCAGTCAAACCCAACCCCGCTTAGCTTCCAGGATGAGGTGCCCTCAGGCTGCTAAAGCCCACAAGACCTGTCAAGACAAATCACCACAAAGACGTCCCAGGGTGAAGCAAAAACACTGTAGGCAGGAGTCCGGAAGCTACACAGGCTGGGACCTGGCAGGGGCTTGGATGGGGGACTTCCTGGAAAGACTGGGGGCTGGAGGCTTTTGCCTTTTCTCCACCTTCAAGCTTTCCTGAGCTATTTCCAATGCTTTGGGACTGCCCCCTGACTCTCTGTCCTTTTCTCCTTTCCAGTTTCCCTACTCCCCCACTGAGGGCTGAGACCTCTCTGTGTAACTTTGCCTTGGCAGCCCCCAGGTGCCATAGCAGCCCTAGCATGCCACAGTCCAGAAGCTAAACAGGATCAGGCCTGGCTGGTGCTTGGATGGGAAACTGCCTTTAAAGACTGGGAGCTGAAGGCTTTTGCCTTTTCTTCTTCAAGCTTTCCCCTGCTTGTTCCAACATTTCCCAAATTTCCCTTGACCCTTTCTCCCCTTTTGCCTGCTTGCCTATGCCTCTGCCAAGTCCTGGGACCTCCCTGAGTCGGTTTGTCTCAGTATGCCCCAGGCTCCACAGCAGCCCCAGGGTGCCACAGCTACAAACTAAGCAGGGTTGGTCCTAACTGAGGCTTGGATTGGGCACTGCCTGTAAAGACCAGGGTCTGGAGGCTTTTGCTTTTTCACCTTCTTCCAGCTTTCCTCCCCTACTCTCAAAAATATCTAAAAGCCACCTGACTATCTGTACACTCTTTCCTGCTTTCCAACAGCCCCGTGGTGGCCCAGGACATTCCCGTGTGGGTTTTTCTCAGTAGCCCCCAGGATCCATAGCATCCCTATGGAGCCTCAGCTGGGTAGCTAAGCAGAGTCAGCCCTGTCTGGGGCCTGAATGGGGGACACCCTTGGGAGATGGAGGCTGGAGGATTTGGCTTCCGGTTCCCATCCCAGTTTCCCCTGCTTGTCACAAAGTTTCTCAACTGCCCCTTGACACTCTGGCTTTTCCTTTCCCACTGCTGAAAGCCCGCACCCCCAGGGCTTCCTTGGACATCTCTGAGGGGCTCTGTCCGAGCAGCCCTTGAGCTCTATAGCAGCCTGAGGGCATCCCAACCTGGAAGCTAAGCAGAGCTGGGCCTCAGTTGGATTTGGATGAGGGACTGACTGGGGAGACTAAGGACTAGAGGCTTTTGGCTTCTCTCTTCCCCCTGGGTTTTTTGCTTGTCACAGCACATCCCAACCACCTGCTAATTTTCTGTCCCTCCCTTTCCAGCTCACCTGCTCCCCCGCTCCATGAATGGGTCCCCCATTCAGGCCCCAGACAGGGAACTGCCCTTGGAAGTCCATCATCTCAGCACCCAGGTGCAATAGCAGCCTGAGGTCACCATAGCTCAGAGCTAAACAGGATCGGGACTAGCTGGGGCTTTTGGCTTCCTGCTACCTTTCCACTATTTTCTGCTTGTCACAGTGCTTCCCAACTGATCCCTGACACTGTGGCACCTTCTTTTTCATCCCTGTGAACCCCTGCGGTTGCCTGAGACCTCCCCCTGGGATTTGTTTCTGCAGCTACCGAGCGCCATACCAGCCTGGGCTCCCAATTCTGGAAGATAAGTAGGGTCAGGCCTTGTTGCAGCTTGTATGAAGGACCTCCTTGGGAGGCCAGGGGCTGGAGGCTTTTGGCTTCCAGCTCCCTTTCCACTTTCCTCCAGTTGCTGCAAGGCTTCCCAACTGCCCCCTTACTTCCTGACCTCCTGTTATCCACCTGTGTTCCCTCCACCATGGTTCTGGACTTCTAAGTAAGGCTCTGTGTAGGCAGCCCCCAAGCAAACTAGCAGTCTGAGAGTCAGGGAGTGGTTGAGAACGACTGCAACAAGGGAGAAAAGTCCTGGGAGCCAAAAGTCTCCAGGCCCGGTCTTTCCACACGATCCCCCATCCAAACGTCAGCCAGGTTCAACCCCACTTAGCTTATGGGCTGGGGCACCCTCAGACTGCTATGGTGACTGGGAGCTGCCAGACGGGACCCCCACAGGAGTCCCAGGCCGAAGTATGGACACAGGCAGACAGAAAAGTGGGGGTCAGTGAGTCAGAGGGCAGTTGGGAAGAGTTGTCAAAAGCAGAGGAATGTGGGAAGTTAGCATGAGGCCAAAAGCCTCCAGCCAAGAGCCTCCAGCCACTGGACTCCCCAGGCTGTCCCTTATCTAAGCCCCAGCCATGCCCTAGCCTGCTGAGCTTCTGTGCTGGAAGCCCTCAGGCTCCTATGCCAACCAGGGTCAGCTGGGACGGAACCACAGGAGGAAATCCCTTTCTGTGTTTTTGGTGCAGGTGGTTGGTAAGCGTTGTTTATAGTGTGGGAGCAGTTAAGAAGTGTTGTGAAAAGCAGGGGAAAGCAGGAAAAGAGCAAGAAGCCAAAAGCCTCCAGCTCCGGTCTCCAAAGGTATTCCGCCATCCAAGCCTCAGTCAAGCCCAACCCTGCTTATCTTCCAGGCTGAGACACCCTCAGGCTGCTATAACCCATGGGAACTGCTAGGAGAAACCCCCACATGGAGGTCCTGGGCTGTGGCGAGAACTCTGGTGGGCGAGGGCCTGGTAGCTAATTAGGGTCAGGTCTGGCAGGGGCTTGGATGGGGGCCGCCTGGAAAGACCATGGGCTGGAGGCTTTTGCTTTTTTGCCGTCTTCAAGCTTTCTCCTGCTTGTCCCAATGCTTCCCAACTACCACCAGATTCTCTGTTTCCTTTTGCCCACTGCGTACGCTCCCAGAGAGGCCTGGGACCTCCCCACGTGGGTTTGCATCGGCAGCCCCAAGGCACCATAGCAGCCCTAGAACACCACAGCCTGGCAGCTAAGCAGGTTCTGGCCTGGATGGTACTTGAATGTGAGACTGCCTGTAGAGACTGGGGGGCTGGAGTCTTCTGACTTTTCACTTTCTTCAAGCTTTTCCCCGCTTGTCTTAATGCATCCCAATCAGCCCCTAACTCACTGTCCCCTCTTTCTGGCTTGCCTATGTGCCAGAAGCTGACCAGGTCTACCCTGTCTGAGTTTTTCTTGGCAGCACCCAGGCATCATAGCAGCCATACAGTGCCATAGCCTGGAAGCTAAGCAGAGTCTGGGCTGGCTGGGACTTGATTGTGGAACAGTCTGGGGAGATGGGAGATGGGGGCATTGGCTTCTTGATTCCTTCTCGCTCTCATTCTCTTGTTGCAACACTTTCCAAGCACCTCCTCACACTCTGGCTTTCTAGTTCATGTTCCTGCCTGCCGGTGCCCATGCCCAAAACAGGGACCTTTCTGTGGGCAGCTCCCTGGCACAATAGCAGCCTAAGGGTGCCCCAACCAAGAAGCTAAGCAGGGTAAGGCTTGACTGGAGCTTGGATAGTGGACCACTTTGGGGGACCAGGAGATGGAGGTTTTTGGCTTCCCCCATTCTTTCGCTTTGCCCCGCCTGTCCCAATGCTTCCCAGCCACCACCTGACTCGCTGCCCGCACATTTTTCTGCTCTTCTGAACCCCCATGGCAGCCCTGGACGTTTTTGTGGGGGCCCACCTGCCAGCCCTCAGGTGCCTTGATGGGGTCCCAGCACAGAAGCTATGCAGGGCTGAGTCTTCCTGGGGCTTGGATGGAGGGCAACCTGGTGAGACTGGGGGCTGGAGCCTTTTTCCTTTCCATTCTCTTTTTGCTTTCTTCCTTTGTTACGATGCTTCTTAACCACCCCCCGACATTTTCCCCCTCTTTTCTGTCAGCCTGCAAGTACATGGCCAACTGGGTCTTCCCATTAAAGGTTTGTCCCAGTAGACCCTGGGACCCAGTAGACCCAGTGTACCATAGCACACTGAGGCTGCCCCAGCCCAGGAGCTAAAGCAGGGTTGGGTCTGGATGGGGCTTGGATGGGGGACTACTGGGTGTGGGAGACTTTTGACTTCTTGCTATCTTCCTGAATTGCCCTGATTATTGTAATGTTTCCCAGCCACCCCCTGACTCAATGGCCAGCCTTCTTCTGCCTGACTGCACCCCTGGTGTGGCCCAGGACCTTGCTAAAGGGGTTTGTCTCTGAAGTCACCAAATGCCATGGCAACCTGAGGGCGACTCAGCCTGGAAGCTAAGCACAGTTGAATCTGGCTTGGACTTGAATGCGGGACCACCTGGAAAGATGGGGCTGGAGGATATTGGCTTCCAGTTTCCTTCCTAATTTCCCCTGCTTGTCACAAAGCTTCCCAACCATCCCCTGAAACTCTGGGTTTCCGTTTCCCACTCCTGAATGCCTGCTCCCCCACTGCTTCCTGGAGTGTCCCCGAGGGAGCCCATTATAGCAGTGCTTAGGTGCCATAGCAGCCTGAAGGCACCCCAGCCTAGAAGCTAAGCGGAGTCGGACCTCAGAAGGGCTTGGATTGGGGACTGCTTGGGGAGACTGGGGGCTAGA
>NW_016108225.1:144773-158904 GCF_001604975.1 Cebus imitator | reverse complement strand
GCCAGGGCCCTCTGTGTGGAGGCACGTCATGGCAGCTTCTGGTCACAATAGCAACCTGAGGTCACCCAGATCACAGCCAAGCAGAGTTGCGACTGGCTGGGGCTTGGATGATGGAATTCTTGGGGAGATATGGGCCTGAAAGCTTTTGGCTTCCCACTCCTTTCCCACTTTCTTCTGCTTATCACACTTACAAACTGACCCCTGACTCTCTGGTCCCTTTTTTTATGTCCCCATGGGGTCTGTTACAACAGCTACTGGGTGCCATAGCTGCAGAAGGGCTCACTAGCTTGGAAGCTAAGCATGGTCAGGCCTTGCTGTGGCTTGTTTGATGATCTGCCTTGGGAGACGGGGGTCTAGAGGCTTTTGGCCTCCAGCTCTCTTTCCACGTTTCCCCACTTGCTGCAATGGTTTCTAATCACCCTCTTACTTCTTGGCCTCCTGTTTTCTGCCTGCCATTGCCCCTGCTGAGGTTCTGAACCTTTCTGTGAAGCTCCATCTAGGCAGCCCCCAAACACCATAGTAGTCTGAGGGTCAGAAGGCGGTTGAGAATTGTTGTTACAAGGAGGGAAAGCAGGAAAAGAGCAGGAAGCCAAAGGCCTCCAGGCCTGGTCTTTCTACGCTGTCCCCAATTCAAGGCAGGCCCGGCCTTGTTCAGCTTCTGGGCTGGGAAGCCCTCAGGATGCTATCACGACTGGGCTGTGCCAAAGTGGACCCCCAAGGAGAAGTTCCAGGCTATGGATGGGGCCCAAGTGCGCAGAAAAGGGGGCATCAGAGAGTCAGAGTACAGTTGGGAAGAGTTGCCAAAATGTGGAAAATTGAGAAGTAAGCAGGACCCCCAAAACCTCCAGCCACTGGACTCACCAAGTGGTCTCCTCTCTAAGCTGCAGCCATGTACTGCCCTGCTCAGCTTTCGTGCTGAGATGCCCTCAGGCTGGTGTGCCAAGTAGGGTCAGCTGGGATGAACCACCACAGGGAGTTCCCAGTCTGTGTTGGGGGCGCTGGTGGGTGGGAAATGGGGTCGAGAGTGTCTGGGGGTGGTTAAGTGTTGAGACAGGCAGGGGAAAGAGGGAAAAGAGTCACAGGCCAAAAAACCTCCAGCCCTGGTCTCAGTAGGTCCCCCATAGCTCACAGGTCATCCCAGGATAACCCGCCCAGAGAAGGCCCCAATCTGGGGCAAGAATGCTGGCAGGCAGTGGTCTGGAAGCTTAGCAGGGATGGGCCTGGCAAAGTCTTGGGTGGGGGACCACCTGAAAAGACTGAGAGCTGAAGGGATTTTGCCTTTTCATTTTCTTCAAGGTTTCCTCCACTTATCCCACTGCTGTCCAACTGCCCCCTGACACTCCGTTCCCCATTTCCTGCTTGCCTGTGTCCCCACCAAGGCCTGAGTCCTTCCGGTGTCAGTTTGTCTCAGCACTTCCCAGGTGCCATAGCAGCCCTAGGGTGCTGCAGTCAGGAATCTAAGCAGGGTAAGGCCTGGCTGGGGCTTGGATGGGAGACATCCTGTAAAGACAGGGGCTAAGGGGCTACAGGCTTTGGCTTCCTGATTCATTTCTGCTGTCCCCCACTTGTCGCAAACCTTCCCGATTTCCTCCTGACACTGGCTTTCTATTACACATTCTGCCTGCCTGTGCCCCCGCAAAGGAAAGAGCTCTTTCCACAGCTGTTTGTTCTGGCAGCCCCGAACACCATAGCAGCCTGAAGCACCCCAGCCCAGAAGCTAAGCAGGGTCAGGCTTGACAGACTTGGATGGGGGACCACTTGGGGAGACCAGGAGCTGGAGGCTTTTGGCGTTCTTCTTTCTTCCTCTTTGCCTTGCTCGTCCCAACACTTCCCAATCACACTCTGACTTAGTGGCCACCATTTTTTATGCCCACCTGTGCCCCCATAGCAGCCCAGGACATTCTTGTGGGAATCTATCTGGCAGGGCTTGTGCACCATAGCACCCTGAGGGAGTTCCAAAATGGAAGCTAAGCAGGGTCAGGCTGGCTGGGTCTTTGATAAGGAACTGCCTGTAAAGACCAAAGACTGGAGATGTTTCTTTTTTGCCTTCTTCAAGCTTTCCCCTACTTGTTCCAATGTTTCCTTAACCGACCTCTGACTTTCTGTCTCCTCTTTCCCACTTGCCTACACTCCCGCTGCCACAAGGGACTACCTCGTATGGGTTTGTCTGGGAAAACCACAGGTGCCATAGCAGCCCTAGGGCACCAGAGCCCAGAGGCTAAGCAGGGTCTGACCTGGCTAGTGATTAGATGGGGACCGCTGGGGAGATGGGAGCTGGAGGCCTTGGCTTCCTGATTCCTTCCTGCTGTCCCTCAATTGCTGCAAAGCTTCCCAAGCACCTCCTGATACTGTGGCTTTCTATTTCATGTTTTGCCTGCCTGCGTCCCCACCAAGGAAAGAGACCTTTCCAGGAGTGTTTTTTTCAGCAGCCTTCAGCATCATAGAAGCCTCAGGGCACTGTAGCCCAGAAGCTAAGCAGAGTCAGGACTGACTGGGGCTTGGACGGGGGACCACCTGGAGAGACCAGGAGCTGGAGGCTTTTGGCTTTCCCTTTCATCTGCCTTGTCCCGCTTGTCCCAATGCTTTCCAACCACCCCCGGACTCACTGACCACCCTTTTTTTGCCCACCTGCATGCCCATGGCAGCCTGGGACGTTCTTTTCGGGGTGTGCCCAGCAGGCCTCAGATGCTGCAGCACCCTGAAGGTCCTCCTGTGCAGAAGCTAAGCAGGGTCGAGCTTGGCTGGGACTTGGATGGGGGTGCCTGTGGAAGCTGGGGCTGGAAGGTTTTGCCTTACCTTTTTACTTTCCTTCACTTGTCCTAACACTTCCCAACCATCCCCTCACTCTAACCCCTCTTTTCTGTCCGCCTGCAAGCTTGTTGCTGCCTGGGAACTCCCTGTCAGTGTTAGTCCCTGTAGATACTAGGTGTCATAGCACCCTGAGGGTGCCTCAGTCCAGGAGCTAAGCAGGGTAGGGCCTGGCTGGGGCTTGAATGGGAGACCACCTTGGGTGAAAAGGGGTTGGAGGCTGTTGACTTCTTGCTTCCTCCTGTTTATTTTTGTTGTTGTTGCAAAGCTTCTCATCCACCCATTAACTCTCGTGCCTTCCATTTCTAGCCCGTCTGCTCCCCACTGCGGCCAGGGACCTCACCATGGGAGTTAGTCATGAAAACTCCTGGGAACACTAGCAGCCTGAGATCGCCCCAACACAGAGCTAAGCGTGGTTGGGACTGGCTGGCGTTTGGATTGTGGAACACCTGGGAAGATAAGGCCCCGGAAGCTTTTGGTTTCCCACTTTCTTTCCAGATTGTTTTCACCTTGTCACGATGCTTTCCAACAGAACCCTGACTCTCTGGGCCCTTCTTTTTCAACCTCATCCACCTCTGCTGTGTCTGGGGACCTCCCCATTGGGTCCATTTCAGCAGCTTCCAGGCGCCACCGCAACCTCCACGTTCCCCAGCCTGGAAACTAATCAGGGTCAGGCCTTGCTGTGGATTGTATAAAGGACCACCAGGGGAGATTGGGGGCTGGAGGCTAGAGGCTTCCAGCTCCCTTTCCACTTTCCCTGGCTTGCTGCAGTACTTCCCACTGCCCCCTTACTTTCTGGCCTCCTGTTTCCTGCCCACCTTCGCCTTCTCTGCAGTTCCAGACCTTCCTATGGGGCTCTGTAAGAACAACCTCCGAACACCATAGCTGTGTGAGTCAGGGGGGCAGATAAGTACCATTGCAACAAGTGGGGAAAGCATTAAAAGAGCAGGAAGCCAAAAGCCTTCAGGCTCTGTCTTTCCATGTGGTTCCCATACAAGCACAAGCCAAGCCCGTGGCTACTTAGCTTCCAAGCTGCAGCTCTCTCAAGCTCCTATGAACACTGAGGGCTGTGGGAATGAATCCCCATGGGAAAGTCCCAGGATGAGGTGGGAAAGGAGTCACAGAGTCAGAAGGTGGTTGGAAGAGCTGCCAAAATCAGGGGAAAGTGGGAAGTGAGTTGGAGGCCAAAAGCCTCCCGCTGCCAGAATCCCCAGGCAGTCCCTCATCTATGCACCAGCCATACCCTAACCTGTTTAGCTTCTATTCTGGGGGGTTCTTATGCTGCTATGCTGACCAGAGTCACTGGGAAGTACCTCCACGGGAGGTACCAGTTCGTGTTGGGAGCTCAGGTGGGCAAAAAATGATGTTGAGAGAATCTGGGGGTGGTTAAGAAATATTGTAACATTAGGGAGAAAGTGGGAAAAGATCAGAAAGCTGAAATCGTCCAGCACTTGTCTCCCCAGGAAATCCCCCATGCAAGTATCAGTCAAGCCTGACCCTGCTTCGCTTCCAGGCTGAGGCACCCTCAGGCTGCTATGGCCCACAGAGCCTGCTAGGACAAACCCCCACAAGAGGTCCCAGGCTTTGGTGAGAACACGGGCAATTGTGGGCCTGGAGGCTAAGCAGTGTCATGCCTGGCAGAAGATTGGATGGGGGAGAGCCTGGAAGAGCCAGGGGCTGGAGGCTTTTGTCTTTAAGCCTTCTTCAAGCATTCTCTTGCTTATTCCACTGTTTTTCAACTGCCCTGTGACTCTGTCCTATCTTTCCCATTTGCCTACAACCCCATGGCTGCCCCTGACTTCCCTGTGTGAGTTTGTGTCAACAGCCCCCAGGTGCCATGGCAGCCCTACGGCACCACAGCCCAGAAGCTAAGCAGGGTCTGGCCTGGTGGAAGCTTGGATGGCGGGATGCCTGGGAAGACGGGGGCTAGAGGCTTCGGTTCCCTGATTTCTTCCTGCACTCCCCCACTTGTCACAATGCTTCACAAATGCCTCCTGACACTCTGGCTGTTTATTTTAGATTTCCACCTGCTTTCACCCCCATAAAGGACAGGGACCTTTCCGAGGGTGTCCACTCTGGCAGACTCAGGGCTCCATAGCAGTCTGAGGGCACCCTAGCCCAGAAGCTAAGCAGGGTCAGGCTTGACTGGAGCTTGGAGGGAGGATCCTTTGGAGAGAACAGGAGCTGGAGGCTTTCCCCTTATCCCTTTTTTCCACTTTGCCCTGCTTGTCCAACTGACCCTTTACTCACTGGCTCCCTGTTTAATGCCAGCCTGCACCCCTACAGCAGCCCGAGATATTCTTGTAGGAGGTTGCCCAGCAGCCCTCGGGTGCCATAGCTGAGGAGGCCTCAGCATAAAAGCTAAGCAGGGTTGAGCCTGGCTGTGGTTTGTATGGGGGTGCACTGGGGAGAATGAGGACTGGAGGCTTTTTCTTTCCCACTTCTATTTGGAGTTCCCCCATGTGTTGCAAGGTATCCCAACTGCCCCCTGACTCTAGCCTCCTATTTACCATCAGACTGCAAGCCCATCACTGCCTGGTACCTCCTTGTAAGTGTTTGTCCCAGTGGACCCCAGGTGCCAAAACCCAGGAGATAATCAGGGTCAGGGCTGGAAAGGGCTTGGATAGTGGACTGCCTGGGAAACAAGGCGCTAAAGGATTTCAGCTTCTTGCTCCCTTCCTACTTTCCCTGATTGTCGCAATGCTTTCCAACCTCCCCCGACTCTCCAGCCAGCCCTTTTCAGCCTGCCTGCGCCCCTAGCGTGGCCCAGGACCTCCCTGAAAGGTTCTGTTTCTGAAGGCACCAAATTCCATCAAAGCTAAGCAGGGTCAAGTTTAGCTTGGGCTTGGATTGGGGACTGCCTGAGAAGACAGGGGCTGATTGCTTTTGGCTTGTGGTTTCCCTTCCCAATTTCCCCTGCTTGTTACAAAGTTTTCCAACCACTTCCCTGACTCTAGCTTTTCGTTTTTGACTTCCGTACCCCTGTGCCCCCACCACGTTGTGGGATGTCCCTGAAGGAGACCATCGTAGCAGCCCTTGGGCCGCAAAACAAACTGAGAGCACCCCAGCCTAGAAGGTAAGCAAAATCAGGCCTCAGTGCGGCTTGGATAGGGTATTGATTGGGAAGACTTATCTAAGGCCTTATCTAAGGCCTCAGGCGGCTATGCCTACAAGGGTCAGCCAGGACAGCACCCATGGGGAGGTCCGAATAAATGCTGGGGGCACAGGTGGGCGTGAAATGGTGTCCAGAGTCTCCATGGGTGGTCAAGAAGTGGGGTAAGAGGGAGAAAGCAGAAAAAGAGTGGGAAGCCAAAAGCTTCCAGCCCAGGTCTCCCCAGGCAATATTCCATTCAAGCCTCAGTCAAGTCCAACCCTGCTTAGCTTCTGGGACGAGGCACCCTCAGGCTGCCATGGCCTGCAGGACAAACCTCCAAACAGAGGTGTCACGCTGCAGTGGAAACACCAGTGGGCAGAGGCCCAGAAGCTAAACAGGGTCAGACAAGGCAGGGGCTTGAATGGGGGACCACCTGGAAATACTGGGGGATGGAGGCTTTTGCCTTTTTGCCTTCTTCAAGTTTTCCACCGCTTGTCCCAACGCTTCCCAACTGCCCCTGACTCTGTATTCTGTTTTCCGCTTGCCTAAACCTGCCCTCCGCTGTTTTTGGAGTTTCCCATGTGGACTTGTATTGGCAGCCCCCAGGCACCATAGCAGCCCTAGGGGGCTGCATCCCGGAAGCCAAGATGGGTCTGGTTTGGCTGGGGCTTGGATGGAGGACCAACTGGGGTGACCAGGAGATGGAGGCTTTTGCTTTCCACCTTTCTCACACTTTGCCCCGCTTGTCCCAATTCTTTCCAACTGCCCCCTCACTCGCTGGCCCCAACATTTCCTTCCTCTTACACCCCTACAGCAACCCAGGACGGTCTTGTGAAGGTCTGCCGGTAGCCTTTGGGCAACATAGCACCCTGAAAGGGCCCCAGTGTGAAAGTTAAGCAGGGTCAAGACTGGCTATGGCGTGGATGGGGGCCACCTGGGGAGATTAGGAGCTGGACGCTTTTTCTTTCTCACTCACCTGCTTGTCCCAATGTGTCTAAACCACACCATGACTTTGGCCCCCTCTTTTCTGTTACCCTGCAAGCCCATCGTGGACTGGAACCTCCCTGTAACGGTTTCTCCTAGCAGACCCCAAGTGCCATAGCACTCTAAGGGTGCCACAGCACGGGAGCTAAGCAGGGTCGTGCCTGGATGAGGCTTGGATGAGGGACAGCCAGGGGTGACAAGGGGCTGGAAGCTTTTGGTGTCTTACTCCCATTCCACGTTATTCTGAAATTGAAAATAAGTCGCAACCACCCCTAAATCTCTGGCCATCTCATTTCCACTTATATGCAACCCATACATAGCCACAGGGATCCCGGAAGTGGAGAGAGCAGCCCCGCGGCACACAGTCTGGCGGTACCTGGAAATCACAGCAGGGACAAGTTTCAAGGAGATGCACGCCTACAGCATCTCAGCAGGCCTGAAGCATAATGGGGACCCTTTAGGATAGCCTTGGGCATCCCTGAAGCTCCACTGCAACTTTTCTCAGATTGGTTACTGCCCAATTCCTGAAATGGTAGGACCGTGGCGAAGATCCCCAGGAGAGGTGGGGCCATGACCCAGCCGACGTAATGCCACAGAGGACCCCTGCTTTGCGAAGCCGCTGAGACGGTGGCCCCCCAGGCCAGGGTGCGGTCACTGTGACACGAAAATTGGCTCAGCGCTAGTGCTTGCGTTGTGACACGCCAGACTGGCCAGCCGCAATGTCGAGGCTCTCCAGCCTGCCGCAGCGGCACAGAAAAATGGTACTGTGCCGCTCGGTACTGGAGGCAGTACCCAAGCGGCCCCGGGGAAGGAGACTGAGTGCCACAAGCAGTGCAGGAGCCTGACCGTTCTGACCTAAGTGGCTCCCTGAGCCGACTTTCCTGTTTGGGTCAGCTGGAGGGGGAGAGTGCCTCAGACCATGAGATGGGCACTCGGGACACCTCTCCAGAGGCAATTCCGGATCCGACCGCGTAGTCAGGGATCAGGTCCCAGGGTGCCGAAGATTCAGTCTGTTGAGGTGTCGTGGGGGTTGCTGGACCCCAGAAACATGCCTGAGACCCGCGGGGAGTGTGTCAGCAGAACGTTACCTGGCTCCATGAGTTCACTACTCCCTGCCACCTGGGCCACCCACCAAGGGGCCCTGCCATGGTCTTCAGGACCAGGTACCCCTGTTTCTTAGCACTGCTGTCTGGAGAAGGTGGGAAGGAACACAAAGTGGGAAGCGCAGTGTGCAGCAGAGGCGGTGACACCTGGAACTGGCCTCCCCTGGGGGCAGATCGGGTGGAGAGCATCTCAGAAGCTTTCTGGGATGAAGCCAACCAAGAGACAGAACTCCAGGCATGCCGCTGAGGACACCCAAGAACGCCAAGAACAACATGCTAAGGGATCTTAGTCACTTTATTTTTTTGACAGAAAATATCATCTTGGTACAAAGTGTTTCGATCAAATAGCTTTGATGGCCTATAGACACTGACCCGTTGTCCATTTGTACTGTTGAGAGGAAAACAATTCCCAGTGTTAAAAATGCTGGTTCTCACTCTTATGGACGCTTAAGTCCAGAGTGTAACCATGTGTGGGAGGTTAATCAGTGGATGAAATCTGTTTCTGAAGGACTGTTTCCACTAAATCATATTTTAAGGAAGGTCCTACCCTGCCATTTGGTTTTCCATTTTTCCTGTAATGAGAAAATCATAAACATGGAACCTTCATCCACTCAGACAAGCTTTTAGGATCCAAGTTACCTGACATGATTTTCATTGTCTCCAGTTCCCTTGCAAGCTGCATATTCCATTCTTTGGTCTTCAGCCTCGGGAATGTGCAACATTTCCAGTAGGCACTTAGGGGATGCCAGTGCTTATGGGTCATGATATGGTCTGGATTTTTTTTTTTACTATTCCCCAGAGAACCAGAGGAAGAAAACAAAGCTTCATACTTGAGATAGAAAAACATGAGGATGGAAGAAGTTACCTACCTTTCCACAGCGTTACCTTTGAGAAATTTTTTTCTTATAGTTGTTTCCCTCATAAACATATCCTGTTTTCTTTTATTAGCCCTGGTATAACAGGAAAGAGTTCCTAGAGAGAGAAGACAAAGACAGTCTATGTTGCAAAAGAAGCCCCAGGCTGAAGACTGGAGAACGGAATGTGCAACTTGCAAGGGAACTGGAAACAAAGAAAATCATGTCAGGTAAGTTGGTTGCTAAAAGCTTGTCTGGAGGGGATGAAGGTTCCATGTTTATCATTTGCTCATCACAGGAAAAATGGAAACAAAATGGCAGGGTAGGACCTTCCTTCAAATATGATTTAGTAGAAACAGTCCTTCAGAAACAGATTTCATCCACTGATTAACCTCCCACACACGGTTACACTCTGGACGTAGGTGTCCATGAGAGCGAGAATCTGCATTTTTAACACCGGGAATTGTTTTTCTCTGGACAGGACAAGTTGACAACGAGTCTCCGCGTATAGGCCATCAAAGCAATTTGATGGAAACACTTTGTAGCAAGATGCAGATGTTTTCTTTGAAAACAATAAAGTGACTAAGATCTGTTAGCATGTTGTGCTTGGCTTTCCTGGGGTTCCTCAGCGGCATGCCTGGAAAGTCGTCTCGGGATTTGGCTTCACCCCAGAAAGCTTCTGAGAGGCTCTCTCCACCCGATCTGTCCCTAGGGGAGGCCAGTTCCAGGTGTGGCCGCCTCTGCCGCTGGCTGCACTTGCCGCTTTGTCTTCCTTCACACCTTCTCTGGACTGCAGTACTGAGAAGCAGGGGTCCCTGGGCTTGGAGACCAAGGCAGGGCCCCTTGGTGGGTGGCCCAGGTCAAATTGGGGCAGTGATCTTGAGGAGCCAGGGAATGTTCTGCTGACACCCTCTCGGAGGGCCTCAGGCATCTTTGTGGGGTCCACTGACCCCTGCCACACCTCACCAGACTGAATCTCCAGGCCTGTGGGGCCCGATGCCTGCCCACGCCGTCCGATCCAGAATCCACCAGGCAGAGCAGTCCCGAGTGCCCACCTCACGGTCTCAAGCACCCTCCCAATTCTGCCCATCAGAACAGGAAAGTCAAGATGGTTGGGCTCCTGTGCAGCTTGTGGCATGTAGCCTCCTTCCCCAGGGCTGCCTCAGACACCGCCACCAGCATTCTCCGGTGCCACTGTGGCTGGCTGGCAGCAGAGTGCAGACGTCGCCCCTGGCCAGCCGGGCATGCCAACGTGCACGCACAAGCCGCGCGTAACAAGCGCGAGACCCCAATGCGGGCTCCCATCACAGTGATCGCCCCCTCTTACCGGGAGAACCGCCATTGCAGCGGCTTGGCAAAGCAGGGGCCATCGTGCCAGTGCCTCGGCCTTGGGCGACGGCCCCCCTCTTCCCGAGATCGTCGCCACTGTCCCACGATTTCAGGAGTCACGCAGAGAGGAACCAGGCTGAAAAAGACTGCAGCAGTGCTTCAGGGATGCCTAGGGTGATCCCCAAGGATCCCCACGATGCTACATGCCTGCTCAGACGCTGTGGGGGTGCATCTCCTCGAAAGCTGTCCCTGCTGGGATTTCCAGGTACCACCAGCCTGTGTGCCTCAGGGCTGCTCACTCCGTGAGGGGCTTCCTGGCACAGAGCAGAACCCCATAGCCTCAGGAGCTGCCTGCGACTGTTGGATGTCTCCGTGTGTCTTTTTCTGTGTGTGTGTGTGTGTGTGTGTGTGTGTGTGTGTTTCTGCATGGGTCTGTGTGCGTGTCTGTGTGTGTGTCTGTGTGTGTCTGTGGTGTCTGTGTGTGTGTATCTTTCTATGTGTGTTCATTTGTGTGTGTCAGCCCTGTATGCTGGACATGAGTGTGGCCAGCGCACTCCAGCATGGTTTCTCTGTAGTCCCTCTATCTTCTGGTAACTATGTGTCCTCTGCTCAGCTTTGGGGCTGTGGGGCCCCGCTTTCTTTGTGTTGCTCCAGGTTTCTGAAGCCTTAGTGTAGTGGGGGTCTGGCTTCCGCCCGCAGGCCTCCTAATCACCTGCCCATACTGAGGGGGTCACTTTTCGAGAAAGAAGTCCAACACAGCACTCCCAAAACCAAACTCTTCCATGGGCCCTTCATCCTGCTGCACACGTAGGTCTGTTACTGTCCTCAAGACCCCTTGAGGGACTACACTTTTGTGGAGGTTTCGTACATGGGATTCTTGTTTTAAAAAAAAATTGTCATTCCTGTCTCAGAGTAAGCATGAGATTCTGTATTTCCAGTAGGCACTCAGGGAATGCCAGTGCTTATGGGTCATGTTTGATATTTCCAGGCACAAGTCTCAGTATTGTTCTTTGGAAGGAATTATTGTAGATGTGGGGTCTGCCTTTAAAGGCCTCTTCTGGATGGAGTCTTCATTTTTCTTCCAAATTTCTTTCATCAGGTAATTCAAACACACTGATTGGCAACATAGATGGAAACAGAGAGATAGTTCCTAAATCATCTTTCCTTGAATGACTCATTTAGCGGACTCTTTGCTTATCTAGGGACAGATTAAATGGTCTGCAGACAGCCATGTGATGTCATCACAATGGGTTTCGTAGCATGAAGAATTGAAATCACAGTAAAGTAAGAAAACATTAAATGGTCTTCAGATAGCCATGGGATGTCGTCACAATGGGTTTGGTAGCATGAAGAGTTGAAATCACAGTAAAGTCATGTCATTGTGTTGAGAATGATTTGATACCTACTCTACCTTGGGAATGATGCTTGATCTCAGCAGTCCAATTAATTCTGGGGAGCAGTGCCCGCTTCCTCTTCCAGTGTCTAAGACACAGTGGTCTGCATGTGGGAATGGCAACATCAACACAGAGGCTGTTCTGTGATTGCTGGAGATTTCTAACATATTGACTGCAAATTCTCAGGTGGGTACAGTTCCTTTCATCATCTCTATGCCTTCCTTGTAATGGAAAATGTAATCTGAACTACAGGATGTGAATTTTAGCTGAATTACTTTCCAGAGATTCTTTCTATGGCATTCTAACCAGTTTTACCTTAACGAGGACTTAGGAGCTGTGAGACCTTTACCTTCGGCTCTTCTGCTGCTGCTGAAATATGCTCTCTTTCCAAAAAGATGAATGCACCTGCCTACATGTGGGCAAACAATGTGTGTAGGACGATCCCAGGTTTAGCGTTTCAGCTATAGAAGTCACACGTGACAAGTTAGGAAAACTGACTCCCTCTGAATCAATCCTAATCACGGACATTTAGGAAAGTATACATAAAGTACATTTAATTTGTTTCCTTTTATTTCCCCTGGCATCCATGGTCACATAGAATAGATGTCCCATAAACTATGAATGAGAAATAGTTTTTCAAGAGCCTAACTTAAGCAACTGTGTTTCAGGGAGGAAACTTATGTGTTCCTTAAGCAAAAACTGGATATGCTCTGGAGTTTTGATGTTGTTGTTGTTGTTGTTTTCCCAGAGAAAAAGAGGAGAAAAACAGAGCTTCATTCCTGAGGGAGAAAAACATGACATGGGAAGAAGCTACGCACCTTTCCAGAGCTTTACCTTTGAGAAGTTTTCTTTCTGGAAATTGTTTACCTTATATCCTTATCCCGTTTTCTTCTGCTTTCTTTTGATAGCCCTTTTATGGCAGGAAACGGTTCCTAGAGAGACAAGACAAAGACGGTCTGTGTTGCAAAGGAAGCCGCAGGCTGAAGACTGGAGATCTGCATGTGCAACTTTAAGGGAACTGGAGACAATGAAACGCCCCGGTCAGGTAACTAGGATGCTAAAAGCTTGTGTGGAGGGCATGAAGGTTTCATGTTGATGATTTGTTAAGCACAGCAAAAATGGAAAACCAAATGGCAGGGCAGGACCTTCGTTCAAATATGATTTAGTGGAAAGCGTCCTTCAGAAACAGGTTTCATCCACTCATTAACCCCCCACACAGGGTTACGCTCTGGACGTAGGTGCCCATAAGAGTGAGACTCTGCATCTTTCCCACCGGGAATTATTTTTCTCTAGACAGGACAAGTTGACAAGGGGTCTCTGTGTAGAGGCCATCAAAGCAATTTGATCGAAACACGTGGTAGCAAGATGATGATGTTTTCTGTCAAAACAATAAAGTGACTAAGATCAGTGAGCATGTTGTGCTTGGCTTTCATGGGAGTCTTCAGCGACATACCTGGACATCTGCATCAAGGTTTGGCTTCGCCCCACAAAGCTTATGAGACGCTGTCTCCACCAGATCTGCCCCCAGGAGAGGCCGGATCCAGCTGTTGCCTCCTGTGCTGCACGCTAAGCTTGCCGCCGCTTTGTCTTTCTTCCCGCCTTCTCCGGACAGCAGTGATGGGAAGCATGGGTCCCTGGGCTTGGAGAGCAAGGCAGGGCCCCTTGGTGGGTGGCCCAGGTCGAAGAAGGGTGGGGCAGTGAGCTCAGGGAGCTCGGGAGCGTTCGCCGACACCCTCCAGGAGGGTCTCAGGCATCTTTCTGGGGTCCAGCGACCCCTGCCACACATCACCAGACTCAATCTCCAGCCCCATGGGACCGGATCCCTGCCCACGCCGTCCGATCCGGAATCTCCCGGGGAGAGCAGTCCCGAGAGCACACCTCGCAGTCTGAAGCGCCCTCCCCCTTCAGCGGACCCGAACGGGAAAGTCGGTTCGGGGAGCCACTGAGGTCAGGACGGTGGGGCTCCTGCGCTGCTTGTGGCACGCAGCCTCCTTCCCAGCGGCCGCCTGGGACACCGCCGACAACAGGTTGCCGTGCGGCTGCGGCCGGCAGGTGGGGGAGCGCGGACACGGCGGCTGGCCAGCCGGGCACGCCAATGCGCATGCGCAAGCGGCGCTGGCCCAAGCGCGAGATCCCACCTGGGGAGCTCACGTCACACTGACCGCCCCCGTGGCCTGGGGAACGGCCGTCTCAGCGGCTTGGCAAAGCAGGGGCCCTCCGTGGCAGTGCCTCGGCGTTGGGCGACGGCTCCCTCTCTCCAGGGGACCGTCGCCACGGTCCCGCGATTGCAGGAGCCCGGCAGGGCTGAGCCAGGCTGAGAAAGCTGCCGCGGAGCTTCAGGGATGCCCAGCGCGATCCCCAAGGATCCCCAGGATACTTGAGGCCTGCTCAGACGCTGTCTGGGGTGCGTCTCCTTGAAAGCTGTCCCTGCTGGCATTTCCAGGTACCGCCAGCCTGTGTGCCGCGGGGCTGCTCTCTCCCCGAGGGGGTTTCCCTGCAGAGAGCGGAACCGCGCAGCCTCAGGAGCTGCCTGCGACTGTGGGATGTTCTGTGTGTTATCATTTT
>NW_016108225.1:117380-144628 GCF_001604975.1 Cebus imitator | reverse complement strand
CCTCCGCCTCCTGGGTTCAGGCAATTCTCCTGCCTCAGCCTCCCGAGTAGCTGGGATTACAGGCACGTGGCACCATGCCCAGCTGATTTTTTGCATTTTTAGTAGAGACGGGGTTTCACCATGTTGACCAGGATGGTCTCGATCTCTCGACCTCGTGATCCACCCGCCTCGGCCTCCCAAAGTGCTGGGATTACAGGCTTGAGCCACCGCGCCCGGCCTTGTGTGTTATCATTTGTGTGTGCGAGCCGTGTATGCTGGACATAAGTGTGGCCAGTGCACTCCAGCCCGGTTTCTCTGTAGTCTGTCTTGCTTCTGGTGCACGTGTGTCCTCGCCTAGCTTACAGGCTGTGGGGCCCCTCCGTCTTTGTGTTGCTCCAGGTTTCTGAAGCCTTAGTGTAGTGGGGGTCTGGCTCCCTCCCGCAGGCCTCCTAATCACCTGCCCATCCCGTGGGGGTTCACTGCTCCAGAAAGAAGACGAGCACGGCACACCAATAACCAAACACTTCCGTGGGCCCTTGGTCCCGCGGCACATGTAGGGCTGAATTGTCCTCAGGACCCCTTTAGGGCCTGCACTCTTGGTAGGTTTCCTACTTAGGATTCTGGTTAAGAAGCCAGATTGCCATTCCTGTGTCAGGGTGAGCCTGAGACTCTGTATTTCCAGTAGGCCCTCAGGGGATGCCAGTGCTTATGGGTCATGATCGATTGATACTTCCAGGAGCAAGTCTCACGATTGTTCTTTGGAAGTCATTATTGTAGATGTAGGGTCTGCACTTAAAGGCCTCTTCTGGATATAGTCTTCAGTTTTCTTCCTAATGTCTTTCATAAGATAATTCAAACACCCTGACTGGCAAGGTAGATGGAAACAGAGAGATAGTTCCTAGATTGTCTTTTCTTGAATGACTCATTTAGTGGACCCTTTGCTTATGTAGGGACAGATTAAATGCTCTGCAGTTAGCCCTGGGATGAAATCACAGTGGCTTTGGTATCAGAAAGAACTGAAATGACAGTAAGGTTAGAAAACATTAGTAGATGTATAGTACCGTGTCATTTTCTTGACAATGATTCGGTACCCACTCTAGCTTGGGAATGATCCTTGATCTCAGCTGTCTGCGTAATTCTGGGGAGCAATGCCCGCGTTCTCTTCCAGTGTCTAAGAACAGCGGTCTGCACGTGGGAATGGCAACATCTACACAGAGGCTGTGCTGTGATTGGTGGAGATTTCTAACATATCGGCGGCAAATGTGCAGGTACTTCCAGTTCCTTTAAACAGATGTATGCCTTCATTGAAATGGTCAATGTAATCCGAACCCTTCCATGCGAATTTTAGCTGAATTACTTTCCAGGGATTCTTTCTATGGCATTCTAACCGGTTTTACCTTAACGAGGACTTAGGAGCTGTGAGACCTTTACCTTCGGCTCTTCTTCTGCTGCTGAAATATGCTCTCTTTCCATAAAGACGAATGCACCTGCCCACATGTGGGCAAACAATGTGTGTAGGACGATCCCAGCTTTAGCATTTCAGCTATAGAAGTCACACGTGACAAGTTAGGAAAACTGACCCCCTCTGAGTCAATCCTAATCACGGACATTTAGGAAAGTATACATAAAGTACATTTAATTTGTTACTTTTTATTTCCCATGGCATCAATGGTCTCAAAATATAGTGGTCCCATAAAGTATGAATGAGAAATAGTTTTTCAAGAGCCTAACTTAAGCAACCGTGTTTCACGGAGGAAACTTATGTGTTCATTAAGCAAAAACTCGATATGCTCCGGAGTTTTGATGTTGTTGTTGTTGTTGTTGTTTTCCCAGAGAAAAAGAGGAGAAAAACAGCACTTCGTTCCTGAGGGAGAAAAAGATGAGGTGGGAAGAAGCTACGCACCTTTCCAGAGCTTTACCTCTGAGAAGTTTTCTTTCTGGAAATTGTTTACTTTATATCCTTATCCCGTTTTCTTCTGCTTTCTTTTGTTAGCCCTTTTATGGCAGGAAACTGTTCCTAGAGAGCGAAGACAAAGACGGTCTGTGTTGCAAAGGAAGCCGCAGGCTGAAGACTGGAGATCTGGATGTGCAACTTGCAAGGGAACTGGAGACAATGGAGATCGTGTCAGGTAAGCTGGATGCTAAAAGCTTGTCTGGAGGGGGTGAAGGTTCCATTTTTATGATTTGCTCAGCACAGGAAAAATGGAAAGCCAAATGGCAGGGTAGGACCTTCCTTAGCATACGATTTAGTGGAAACAGTCCTTCAGAAACAGATTTCATCCACTGATTGACCTCCCACAGATGGCTACACTCTGGACTTAGGTGTCCATAAGAGTGAGAATCTTTATTTTTAACACCTGGAATTGTTTTTCTCTGGACTGGACAAGTTGACAAGTGGTCTCCGTGTATAGGCCGTCAAAGCAATTTGATGGAAACACTTTGTAGCAATATGTGGATGTTTTCTTTCAAAACAATAAAGTGACTAAGATCCGTTAGCATGTTGTGCTTGGCTTTCCTAGGGATCCTCAGCGGCATGCCTGGAAAGTCGTCTCGGGATTTGGTTTCGCCTCAGAAAGCTTCTGAGACGCTGTCTCCACCCGATCTGCCCCGAGATGAGGCCGGTTCCGGGTGTGCCCACCTGTGCTGCTGGCTGCGCTTGCCGCTTTGTCTTTCTTCACACCATCTTCGGACAGCGGTGCTGAGAAGCAGGGGTCCCTGGGCTTGGAGACCAAGGCAGGGCCCCTTGGTGGGTGGCCCAGGTCGAAGCGGGTCAGTGAGCTCATGGAGCCGGGGAATGTTCTGCTGACACCCTGCCGGAGGGCCTCAGGCATCTTTGTGGGGTCCACCGACCCCCACCACACCTCACCAGACTGAATCTCCAGGCCCGTGGGGCCCGATGCGTACCCACGCCGTCCCATCCGGAATCCACTGGGCAGAGCACTCCCGAGTGCCCACCTCACCGTCTCAAGCGCCCTCCCAATTCTGCCTATCCGAACAGGAAAGTCAGGACGGTCGGTTCCTGCGCAGCTTGTGGCACGTAGCCTCCTTCCCCGGGGCTGCCTCGGACACAACCGCCAGCATTTTCCGGTGCCGCTGCGGCCCGCGGGCAGCAGAGCGCCGACAGTGCCCCTGGCCAGCCGGGCACGCCAATGCGCATGCGCAAGCCACGCGTGACAAGCGCGAGAGCCCAACGCGGGCTCGCGTCACAGTGATCGCCCCCGTCACCTAGGCGACCACCGTCTCAGCAGCTTGGCAAAGCAGGGGCCATCCCTAGCAGTGCCTCTGCGTTGGGCGACGGCCTCCCGCTCCCCGGGATCGTCGCCCTGGTCCCGCGATTTCAGGAGTCGCGCAGGGCGGGAGCAGGCTGAGAAAAGCTGCAGCGGAGCTTCAGGGATGGACAGGGGGAACCCCAAGGATCCCCACGATGTTACCGGCCTGCTCAGACGCTGTGAGGGGTGCGTCTCCTGGAAAGCTGTCCCTGCTGGGATTTCCAGGTACCGCCAGCCTGTGTGCCTCGGGGCTACTCACTCCGCGAGTGGCTTCCCAGCAGAGAGCAGAACCCCGTAGCCTCAGGAGCTGCCTGCGACTGTTGGATGTCTCCGTGTGTCTTTCTTTCTCTCTCTCTCTCTGTGTTCGTGTTTGTGTGTGTGTGTGTGTGTGTGTGTGTATGAGTGTACCTCTGTGTGTTCATGTGTTTGTGCATGTGTGTGTGGGAGTACTGTATCCTGGACGTGATGGTGGCCAGTGCACGCCAGCTTTGTTTCTCTGTAGGCCACCTACCTTCTGGTGCATGACTCTCCTTGGCTCAGCATAGGGGCTGTGTGGCCTCCCCCCCCTTTTTTTTTTTTTTTTAATCTGTCACTTTGTGTTTCTTGTGTCAGTGAAATAGAATTCAAATGTAGCAGTTGCCATACTAATGGAGTCATTACTGTGTATTGTGAAGTCATCTCTAAGTACTGATTATTGTGCTGTACAGTGGAGTACTGAGTACTGTGTATTGTGCTGCACAGTGGAGGCAGGCGGTTTATGTCTGGAGCATGCGATTTCACAAGAACCTCATGAGCCCAGGAGACCATGAAGATCATGATCCATTCATCCCTGGTGATAATGGTGAACAGGGGGCAGTCATTCCTGACAGAGAAGAGGGAACCAAATGCTGTGGACCCTCATGGTGAGGTCCTTGGTCACCCCAGCAGACAAGAGCCTTGGACCATCTGATATTCTGGCTCAGAGTGAAAGAAATCTTGCATGGGTTCTCTCTAGAGGGTACTGATGACAAATATTAATTATGAACTTGGGACCAGGTGCAGCTGCACAGAATGTAGCTCATTCCAACACATCTCTGAATTCAGTCTTTCTGTAGGTCATGCCTATCCACTCTCTCGAAGACTCAGTGCCACCTTGGGTGGGCAAACGTGGATCTGAGTAGTACAAGGGGTAGACTGTGGCAGACACTTTCTGGTGCTCTGTGTCATTTTCCTTCAATTTCAGCAGCAGCAGCAGCAGCAGTGGTGATCAGTTACAGGCAAGTGCAGGCATGCAGGGCATGTCCCACATAAAGCATGTGACAGCATCTTTTTTCTCTCAGGGTCAGGGTTTTTTCAACAACAAAGGTCTGTTGAGGCTATGAGCAAGCTCTGTCCACAATTGTGAGGAACTCGGTGTCCTCAAGGAACACCCTGCACCTCTGGAGATGTAGGAGCAGGTGAATAAATGCTCCAGGCTCCTTCTTACAGGACAATTTTGGGAGATGTTCTGTACGCTTTGCAAGGGTTTCTACAGAATTAAGCCCTCTTTGCTGAAGCAGCAACCAGAGCTTACCCTGATGTCAGCTTTTCCTCTTTCCCTTTAACACTCTTGTTTCTTCTGTCTGTTCCCTGAGTTGCCTCTCAAATAAACTCCCAACTCCAAGACCTTGTCTTAGGTTGTGCTTTGAAGGCATGTAAACACAGATGCCCCTCTGTTTTCATTTGTGTGTTTGTTTTTGAGTCAGTCTTTCTCTGTTGCCCAAACTGGAGTGCAGTGGTGCAGTCACAGCTCATGGCAGCCTCCACTTCCCAAGTTCAAGTGATCCTTCTACCTCAGCCACCTGAGTAGCTGGGACTATAGGCATACATCACCAAGCCTAGCTAATTTTTTGTAGAGATGGGATCTCACTATGTTGCCCAGGCTGGTCTAAAACTCCTGGCTCATGGCCATGTGTGGTGATTCATGCCTGTACTCCTAGCACTTTGGAAGGCCAAGGCGGGTGGATGACTTGAGGTCAGGAGTTTGAGACCAGCTGGCCAACATGGCGAAACACTGTCTCTACTAAAAATACAAAAATATTAGCCAGGTGTGATGGCATCCACCTGTAGTCCCAGCTCCTCAGGAGGCTGAGGCAGGAGAATCACTTGAACCTGGGAGGCGGAGGTTGCTGAGCTGAGATCAAGCCACTGCACTACAGCATGGATGACAGAGCAGTAGTCTGTCTCAAAAAAATAAAAATAAAACAATAAAACTCCTTGCTCAAGTCGTCCTCCTACCTCGGCCTCCCAAAGTGCTAAAATTACAGGCATGAACAATTGCTCCCAGCCAAGGAAACCCCTTAATCAAACAGTCCTGGAAGAAGGGCTGTGGTGGCCCAGGGCAGGAGGTGTCTGGCCAACAGTTTCTAGTGTTTTGTGACTGCTACCTACTGACACACATGAAAGAGACAGTCATACTGGTGTGTACTGGTGGAACGTTGACTCTTGTCTTCAACAATGTCGAAGTTTAGGGTTCAGTAAAAGTATTTAAACTGGGCATGGTGGCTCACATCTGTAATCCCAGCACTTTGAGAAGCCAAGACAAGAGGAGAGCTTGGTCACAGGAGTTCAAGACCAGCTTGGGCAACATAGTAAGACCCTTCATCTCTACAAATAATACAAAAGTTAGCCAGACATGATAGCATGTACCTATAGTCCCAGTTACTTGGAAGGCTAAAGTGGGAGAATCACTTGAGCTAAGGAGGTTGAGGCTGCTGTGAGCC
Organism: Cebus imitator; assembly: GCF_001604975.1. Classification (NCBI taxonomy): domain Eukaryota; kingdom Metazoa; phylum Chordata; class Mammalia; order Primates; family Cebidae; genus Cebus; species Cebus imitator. The sequence continues at coordinate 138,639 of NW_016108225.1, read as the reverse complement.
ATGATCGTGCCACTGCACTCCAGCCTGGACAACAGAGTGAGACCTTGTCTCCAAAAAATAAAAAATAAACAGTATTTGTAGATCTCAGAACTGAGCAGGTCAAGCTATTCATAACTAGTTCTTTCATGTATTCATAAAGTTCCAAGATAAAACCTCCATGTAGGTGATTATCTGAATGGCTGGGGCCTATGCCACTTGGTAAGTAGTCTATCTTTTCTTGAATGGGGCTTCAGCCAGAAATTTTTCTTGTTTCGTTTTGTTGGGTGGTCAGGTTGTGCCAAGTATTACATATAATGCTTGAGTCATAATCATGTTGATAACAGAAAAAGAAACCATTTATGGGCCCTTCCTGTGCTAAGCACTTCACATGCAGGATCTTATATGCCTCAGAATTACTCTCCAAGGTAGCTATTGCTATCACTTCCAATTTATTGATGAGGAAACTGGATCGGATAGGTTAGGTAACTTGCCTGGGGTCACTCAGCAGTTAGGGGACAGAGCTGGTATTCTTGCCCTCTCCCTGGGCTGCCTTCTTAGTAGCACCTGTGAGTTCCATCCCAGAAGTCATGCAGTCATTTCTGCTCACACTCTATTGGTTAGAACTGGTCACATGACCCCAGGTGAATTGCAAAGCATGCTGGGAGGTAGAGAAGTATGTGGCTAATTGGTGATTATTTGCAGCTCAGCACCAGACACAGCAGGGTGCAGGCAGGGTTCTATGAGATGTGGTCATCTCTGTACACTGGTTGCCATGCAAGGCTTGACTCAGAGCATCTGTTGGCCAGCATCTGTTTCTTCAACCTGTGTACATACAAATGGGACCCGTCCACATTATCCCTGGGAAACTAGAAGATACCTTGAACTCCACTCGGGATCAGTTCTTTCAAAGGCAGATTAATTGCTGCTGATGTTCTTTGGACATAATTTTCCACGAGACAGGATCATTTGGAAAGCCATAAATACACATTTAGATGCAGATGATGGATAATAAACTAGGCTTCAACAAGTCATTTGAGCTGCCATAAATCTTGTTTGCATTTTCTTCCCTGGTGTCTGTAAATCAGGCCCTATCTGGATCCTGGTGGCCCCTACCTGCCATCCATTAAGCTGCAGGTGGGGCATCCAACAGCCAGCCCCACATGCCACCCTCATGTCCTATGCATATCCATCACGTGGCCGACCCTGCATCCTGCCACCCTCCTGGGGGGCCCAGGTGACCCTGCAGTTTTACTTGTCTCTCGTGCTTTTATAAATAGCAGCTGTCTTCTACCCCCCACCCCCACCACCAACATCACAGATTACACAAACCTGATTGGGTTTTAATGACATGCAAGTTTTAAAAGTAAGCTGGAGCAAGCTGCTGCTGGGTTTCTACCCTCTTCTTGGCCTGTGCCCCTGCAGGCTGTTTTGTTTTCAACAAGCCAACCATGCAAAGAGCAGGCAAAACCTCATGGGGTTTGGAATCAGACCCGGTGGGCTGCAGTGGTTCTGTAATTAAGAGTTTTCAGCCAAGTTATTTGGCCTCAGCGTGCTCAACTGCAGGATGGAGTAATAGCCCCTATTTCCTCGGATTGTATCTCAGGATAACAATACTTAGGTAATCAACCTTACAGAAAACCCCAAAACTCAGTGACTTAATCCAATGTACAGGTTTGATTTTTACCCCATGCAAAATCCAGTATGGCCGCTTCCCTCTCTCTTACACCTTTGTTATCTGGAGTGGGTGTTCCTCTAATATCACTAGAGCAGGAGAGGAGAAAGATAGAGAGAGGACATTGTCTCCTAACTGCTCCAGCCCAGAGAGATGCCATCATTTTCAGTCACATCGTATTGGCTGGAACTGGTCACATGACCCCTAGTGAATTGCAAAGGATGCTGGGAAGTAGAAAAGCAGGTGGCTAATTAATGAACGTTTGCAGGAGTGGTTATGAGCGTTCAATCACATGCAGTTCTTGGGCCAGGCACTGAAGGGCTCCAGCAGAGCCTCAGAATGTCAGAGATGAGTCTACAATAAGATTGGCCAGGCGTGGTGGCTCATGCCTGTAATCAGAGCACTTTGGGAGGCTGAGGAGGGGTCAATCACTTGAGGTTAGGAGCTTGAGACCACAATGGCCAACGTGGTGAAATGCCATCTCTTCTAAAAATACAAACATTAGCCTGGTGTGGTGATGCACACCTGTAGTCCCAGCTACTCCAGGCTACTTAGGAGACTGAAATGGGAGAATCACTTGAACCTGGGAGGTAGAGGTTGTAGTGAGCCAAAAATGCACCACTGCACTCCAGCCTGGGTGACAGAGTGAGACTTCATCTCAAAAAATAATAATAAAAAATATGATAAGATTGGTTGATGGAGGATTCATGTCCAGCTCCCTTCCAAAATGGTCTCAGGTAGTCACTGGTGGTGAGCAGAGCAATCACTTTCATGTTTCTGGAGGGCCTGGCTGGACAGTATAAGGCCACACACCTGGGATACTTCTTGGGGCCAGTTCAGGAACTTTTCTTTCAACCTTAGCCCAAGGGGAAGGGACTGGGAGGCCCCCACTGTTGTGAGAATCCATCCCTGAGAGTCAGGGTGCAGGCTGAGATCAGACACACGTGGGTCCAATCCTAGATCTGCTATTAACTTGCCCTGTGCACCCAGAAGAGTAATTGATTCATCTCAGCCTTCTCAGATTTCTTCCATGTTGAATGGAGGCCAATCAGGTGACTGATGGGTAAAGGCCCAGAGCTAGATTTCTTATTTATTTATTTACAAGATGGAGTCTCATTCCATCACCCAGGCTGGAGTGCAATGGCATGATCTCTGAGTTCACTGCAACCTCCACCTCCCAGGTTCAAGGGATTCTCCTGCCTCAGCCTCCCAAGTACCTGAGATCACAGGTATGCGCCACCACGCCCAGGTAACTTTTGTACCTTTAGTAGAGAAGGGCTTTTGCCATGTTGGCCAGGCTGGTCTTGAACTCCTGACCTCAAATGACCCACCCACCTCGGTCTTCCAAAGTGCTGGGATTACAGGCATGAGCCACCACATCAGGCCCCAGAGACAGGTTTCTAATAGGATCTCAGAAAGTGGGCTTCACCCAAGGCCACTCTGTTTTCCATGATGCCATGCACATTCCCTAAAAGCTGAGCTCTCTCCCCTTTGTGCTCCCACCACCCACTCCTCATTTGGGCTGACACCTAACAGCACCCATGATCTTTTCAAGCCCCTAGCACTTTCCAGCCTCTGTCGTGGCTTCAGGTTCCCATTACTCAAGAAGATGGCTTCTGCCCTGCCTGCAGGAAGTCCTCCATGATTTCCTCCTAGCTCTTATTGGTATGGGGAGATGGTGGGCGGCTGGTGGTCCTGAAGTGCCCTCTGGGGTGTGGCTGGATGGAGAGGAGGCCATCCAGCAGATGAGGGTCTCCTTTGTCTGTGATGCTGGCCTGCCCCTTATGCAGCCTCTTTAGCTGGGCCACATGGTTTCTTGGCTGGAACACCACATACATGCTTGACCCTGCTTCTTCAAGCACAGAAGTAACAGATCTCTGGGAAGCAGAGGGGTGGCAGGAACTCTGGAGGGACAGACTGGGGGAAGCTGACAGATACTGCACCCTCTGCTCTCAAGATAGGAGGCTGGGAAACTAGGGCTGCCTCTCCCATGACTAGAGGCAGCTGGGCTAGAAAGAAGCAGCTTAAGCTGTAGGGCAGATGCTGGATTCTAGTTTTTGCCCGACTGCTAATTTATCCTGCAGCCTTAAGCCAACTCCTTTTGTGTCCAGGTCTCACTTTGTTCATCTTAAAACGTGTATTGTATTTATCCTCCCCACTTTACAAAGACAGCTCCAAAGCACTTATAGGAGTGGGCATGGGGATGAAGGGTGTGGGAATCAGATGGCCCCTCTGTTGGGATTTAAAATCCTGGCTGGGTGTGGTGGATCACTCCTGTAATCCCAGCACTTTGGGAGACTGAGGCAGGCATATTACTTGAGGTCAGGAGTTTGAGACTAGACTGGCCAACATGATAAAACCCCATCTCTAATAAAAGATACAACAATCAGTCAGGCATGGTGGTGGGCACCTGCAATCCCAGCTACTTGGAGGCTGAGGCAGGAGAATCGCTTGAACCTGGGAGGTTCAGTGAGCTGAGATCGCACCACTACACTCCAGCCTGGGTGACAGAGTGAGACTCCATATCAAAAATAAAATAAAAGTTTGCCTGTGACCTGCTCTGGACTGGACAGCAACTTTTGTTCCTTTGGAATCCAGGCGGGACCCAGAGTCCAGCCCTGGACTAGAGGGACTGTTCCTTCTTTCTCCCTCCTCCCACCCTAAGGGTGAAATTTGTTACTTGTCCCTGGTGGAATTCTCTTTTTTCAGCTTCCATTCTCAAAAGCACCCCATAAAATACCAAAAATAATCACTGTGCATGGCTTCCATTTGGGGAAGATTTGTCTTTTTCCTTTTATTACTTCTTACCATGACATACCAGCCTTTTATCTTTGCACACCTGGGTCTGTGACCCTGGGAAGCAGGCCAAAGGCAGCATGTGCCGGCCTCTTGGGTCAAATGAGGACTCACCCCTCTGAATGCCAAGGAAAGGCCAGAGGACTTCTTGGGGGAGGCAGCACACAGTGAACAGACAGGGAGACACTGGGTCTGGGCCCTGAAGGATGCATAGGAGTTTGTTGAGTGACAAAATTGAGTGTGTTCCTGGCAGAGGGAGCAAAGTGTGCAGAGAGATAGGAACGGAAGTGGACTGGCGTGTTCTGGGAGCAACTGTAAACCCAGTAAGCCTGGATATTAGGGTTCCTGGGGATGGAGAGGCCAGGAGGACCAGGTTGTGGAAGACCAGACTTTATTTCCAGGACAGCAGGGAGCCAGGGAGCAGTACAAGTGAGGTGGGGACATCCCAGAACATCTGCCCGCCACAGCCAGCTTTTGTGACAGCACCAAATCTTGTATTGGTGGCAGGGTGGCCTATTTTTTCCCCAGATATTACTTCCCGGGCAAAGGCAGTCTTGCAAGAATCTGAAAGGTGCCACTGCATAAATAACTCTTTTTTTGTTTTGTTTTTGTTTTTTTTGTAAAAAGTCAACAGTTCTGTGATCTTTGTAGAAATTAATCAGGAACACGTGTTTTATTTTTCATAATTGCAAGAAATCAAATGGAAAAAAAGTGCTCTGAGGGTAAAAGACAGTGGGAGTTCCATCACCAGCTGGAATGCCCCACACACAGTCTTGGTGTGGGGGGCCTTCACTGCACCCAGTGTCCTGTGGCACATCACTGGACAGAGAGCATGGGCTGGGCACGGGATATGGGGTGGGCTTAGATACCACCCATACCAGAGATGTTCCCTGGCAGAAGCAGGGGACCAAGCCCAGCAAGGGGCATGACAATCTCTGGAGTGACAGCCCAGGGCCAAGGGAACCCAGAGAAGGCCTCCAAGTGTCTCAGACACAGAGGGAGGAACAATTGGAGAAGAGACCAAACATGGGAGCTGGGGATGTGGGATGTATCAAGACTGTTTTTTTTTTTTCTTTTTTGAGACAAGGTCTCCCTCTGTTACCCATGCTGGAGTGCAGTGGCACAATCTCAGCTCACTGCAACCTCTGACTCCCGGGTTCAAGCAATTCTCCTGCCTCAGCCTGAGACTGTCTTGAATGTATGGCTAAAGAATCTTGATTTTTCTCTTGTACTTTTCTCCCCAGCTATCTGAGATGGGGACACAATGACAAAAGCCCTGGGTACAGAAAATCAATCCAGCTTTTTTCTTACAGTGGGGCCAATCCCATACTTTGTGGGGTTTTGTGTGTGTGTGTGTGTGTGTGTGTGTGTGTGTGTGTGTGTGTGTGTGTTTTTTTCAGATGAAATCTTGCTCTCTCACCTACCTTGGAGTGCAGTGGCACGATCTCAACACACTGCAACCTCTGCCTCCCGGGTTCAAGCAATTCTCCTGCCTCAGCCTCCTGAGTAGCTGGGATTACAGGCACGTGCCACCATGCCCTGCTAATTTTTGCATTTTTAGTAGAAACAGAGTTTGACCATGTTGGCCAGGCTGCTCTCGAACTCCTGGCTTCAAGTGATCAACCCACCTCGGCCTCCCAAAGTGCTGGGATTGCAGGCACCACCGCATCAGGCCCCAATCCAATCCTTTGAACCTCAAAGCCCTAATCTGTAAAATGGAGATCATAATGAGACCTACGTCCCCCTTGGGGGCTGTGGACAGGTGCATGATCTCCAGGACCTCTCTCATACTGGCCTTCTCCTTGCCGGCCTCCCCTGGGTCTGTCTGCCGTGGGGGCTGCAGTTACTCATAGGCCGAAGAGGTGAGGAATTACAGTTGCTCGGGCCTAGACCCAGCTGATGCTCTGTGTGCCCACAGCCCAGTAGGGCCTGGGCCCCTGGTGGCTGTGACACTCCTGTGTCCAACCCATGGTGGAGAGAGGCCAGGAGGACATGGTGCACTGAAGGCCTTTTGTGTGGCATCCTCCAGGCACCAGATCCAGGGCTTCTCCTGCAGCCCGAGCTCCCCTGTGGGAGCTGAGCAGCACCCAGCTCAACACCAGCCACCCCTGTGGGGCCTGGTTCCCCCCCCCCAGCCCCCGTAGGCAGGCAGTGAGATAATCCAGCTAGACCAGCTACCATCTTGGCACATCCCAAGACAGCCCAGGGCCTCGGGGAACTNTTTTCAGATGAAATCTTGCTCTCTCATCTTCCCTGGAGTGCAGTGGCAGGATCTCAACACAATGCAACCTCTGCCTCCTTGGTTCAAGCAATTCTCCTGCCTCGGCCTCCTGAGTAGCCGGGATTACAGGCATGTGCCACCATGCCCTGCTAATTTTTGCATTTTTAGTAGAAACAGAGTTTGACCATGTTGGCCAGGCTGCTCTCGAGCTCCTGGCCTCAAGTGATCAACCCACCTCGGCCTCCCAAAGTGCTGGGATTGCAGGCGCCACTGCACCTGGCCCCAATCCAATCCTTTGAACCTCAATGTCCTAATCTGTAAAATGGAGATCATAATGAGACGTACGTCCCCCTTGAGGGCTCTGGACAGGTGTATGATGTCCAGGACCTCTCTAACACTGGCCTTCTCCTTGCCTGCCTCCCCTGGGTCTGTCTGCCATGGAGGCTGCAGTTACTCACAGGCTGAAGAGGTGAGGAAATGCAGTTGCTCAGGCCTAGACCCAGCTGATGTTCTGTGTGCCCAAAGCCCAGTAGGGCCTGGGCCCCTGGTGGCTGTGACACTCCTGTGTCCAACCCATGGTGGAGAAAGAGGCCAGGAGGACATGGTGCACTGAAGGCCTTTTGTGTGGCATCCTCCAGGCATCAGATCCAGGGCTTCTCCTGCAGCCTGAGCCCCCCTACGGGAGTCAAGCAGCACCCAGCTCAACACCAGCCACCCCTGTGGTGGCCTGGTTCCCCCCCCAGCCCCCGTAGGCAGGCAGTGAGATAATCCAGCTAGACCAGCTACCATCTTGGCACATCCCAAGACAGCCCAGGGCCTCGGGGAACTTCAAAAGGAAAATTAATGTCTCTTGCCAGCTATTAGAAGAAATTACTCAGATAGAAATCTTGTTTTCTATCTCCTCATCCTTGTTTTTGAACCCCCAGCCTTTGATTTCTTTCTTTGGGAATTCTCAGAAAGATGCTCTGAGGACCTGGGCTGTGCACCGAGGCTTAATGAGTACCTGGCACACTGGCCTCGAGCCTCACCTGGGGAAGTCAGCTTCTGAGGCCTGTGCCTCCTGAACCAAGCCCTGAGGTCTTCCAAAGAGGCTGGCGGGCCCTTGGCAGCTGAGGGCAGCTCTCCCAAATTGGGTGGGCCTCTGCTGCAGCTGATGCCCAGGGGAGGTGGCATGGGGCTGCATGCAGACATCATGCATCTTGGTGGAGGGGTGCTGAGGGCACTTCTGGGTGGAGGAGAGGCCAAGGTATGGACTCAGTGGGAACTGACACCTTTCCTGTCTCAGCGGGGACCCCTCATGCTCTCAACCCTTCAGTCTTTCCCCACTGCCTTGGATATGGTCTTTCAACTTCCCAGTCTGGTGCTCAAAACCCTACTGATCTGTCCCTGGCAGTTTCCCTGGCATTGCCTCCGGTCCCCTCCTCTACACATTCCCCACTTCTGCCTGCCTGAAATCAACAACCTTCTTCTCTTTCTCTACCTGGTAGACTCCTGTGCCTCCTCAGGTGGTCCAGCCCTGCCTCACCTTCTCAGAAATTCTGGCTTGGACTCCACCCATCAGAACAGTTGGCATCTCCATCACCTAGCCCAGGCCATTATCCTGAGCTAGTCAGGAGCTACTCATGGGCTGTATCCCCTAGAAACTCCTCAAAGCCAGGGAGAAGGGTGGCTTCATCCCCAGGTTCCCAGTGCCAGGTGGCCCAGATGGGCTTTAATAAGCTCCTGCTTGAGTGAGTGACACTTGATGATAATGATGGCTTGAATAAATAAAGGAATAAAAAAATAATGGGACTTATTAGAAGAGGCACCAGGAACAAGGTGTCAAGAGACTAATCTTGGGCTGGGCATGATGGCTCACGCCTGGAATCCCAGCATTTTGGGAGGCTGAGGCAGGTGGATCACCTGAGGTTAGGAGTTCAAGACCAGTCTGGCCAACATGGTGAAACCTTGTCTCTACTAAAAATAAAAAAATTAGCCAGGTATGGTGGCGGGTGCCTGTAATCCCAGCTACTTGGGAGGCTGAGACAGGAGAATAGCTTGAACCTGGGAGGCGGAGGTTATTGTGAGGCGAGATCACACAATTGCACTCCAGTCTGGGTGATGGAGCAAGACTTCATCTCAAAAAAAAAGAGACTAATCTTGAATCATGACTCAGTCACTTCCTTCCTGTGTGACATGGAGCAAGTTGCTTTACCTCTCTGGGCTTCAGCTTTCAATTCTGTAAAGTGGGATTAATAGTTTTAGCCCTGCTTTCAAAACAGAGTTGTGTGGATAAAACAAAACAAAGGGGTTGCCAGGTGCAGTGGCTCGTGCCTGTAATCCCAGAGCTTTGGGAGGCCAAGGTGGATCATCTGAGATCAGCAGCTTGAGACCAGCCTGGCCAAAATGGTGAAACCACGTCTCTACTAAAAATACAGAAATTAGCTGTGCATTGTGGCAGACACCTGTAATCCCAGATACTAAAGAGGCTGAGACAAGAGAATCACTTGAGCCCAGGAGGTGGAGGTTGCAGTGAGCTGAGATGGTGCCACTGCACTCCAGCCCAGGTGACAGAGGGAAACTCCATCTCTAAATAAATAAATAAAGGGATTGAGCATGCAATTATATTAAAGATCCATGTACCACTCATCCCTCCATCCATCCAACAACTCATTCATCCAATTATCAACTTATCCATTCATCCACTCATCCATCCACCCATCTATTTATCTATTCACACATCCACTGTCCATCCACTCATTCATCCATCCACACACTCACACAGTCATTCATCCCCTCACCCATCTATTTATCCATCCAATTATCCACCCATCCATCTATTCATCCATGCATTCACCCATTTATTTATCCATCCATTTATCTATCCATCCATCATCTATCCATCCATCCATCCATCCATCACCCATCCTCTTGTCCATTCATTTTTAAACTGATAAGCAACTTCAGCAAAGTCTCAGGTGCAAAATCAATGTGCAGAAATCACAGATATTCCCATACACCAATAACAGACTAACAGAGAGCCAAATCAAGAGCAAACTCCCATTCACAATTGCTACAAAGAGCATAAAATACCTAGGAATGCAACTAACAAAGTATGTAATGGACCCCTTCAAGGAGAACTACAAACCACTGTTCAAGGAAATAAGAGAGGACACAAACAAACGGAAAAACATTCCATGCTCATGGTTTGGAAGAATCAATATCACGAAAATGGCCATACTGCCCAAAGTAATTTATAGATTCAATGCTATTCCCATGAACAGAACTGGAAAAAAATCACCTTAAACTTCATTTGGAACCAAGAGCCTGCATAGCCAAGACAATCCTAAGCAAAAAGAAAAAAGCTGGAGGAATCTCGCTACCTGACTTCAAACTATACTACAAGGCTACAGTAATCAAAACAGCATGGTACTGGTACCAAAACAGAGATATAGACCAATGGAACAGAACAGAGGACCTGGAAGCAACACAACATATCTACGACCATCTGATCTTTGACAAACCTGACAAAAACAGGCAATGGGGAAAGGATTCCCTGTTTAACAAATGGTGTTGGGGAAACTGGCTAGCCATGTGCAGAAAGCAGAAACTGGACCCCTTCCTGACGCCTTGCACTAAAATTAATAAGTTAATTCCAGATGGATTAAAGACTTAAACATAAGATCTAATACCATAAAACCTAGGCAAAATCATTCAGGACATAGGCATAGAAATGGACTTCATGACTAAAACACTGAAGGCATTGGCAACAAAAGCCAAAATAAACAAATGGGATCTAATTAAACTCCAGAGCTTCTGTACAGCAAAAGAAAGAATCAGTAGAGTGAACTGAAAACCAACAGAATGGGAAAAAAATTTTGCAACCTATCCATCTGACAAAGGGCTAATATCCAGAATCTACAAGGAACTAAAACAGATTTACAAGAAAAAAAAAAAAAACCATTAAAAACTAGGTGAAGGATATGAACAGACACTTTTCAAAAGAAGACATATATGAGGCCAACAAACATGGTAAAATGCACATGATCACTGGCCATTAGAGAAATGCAAATCAAAACCACATTGAGATATTATCTCACACCAGTTAGAATGGTGCTTATCAAAAATCTAGAGACAACAGATACTAGAGAGGATGTGGAGAAATAGGAACACTTTTACAGTGTTGGTTAGACTGTAAATTAATTCAACCATTGTGGAAGACACTGTGGCGCTTCCTCAAGAAATAGATACTCCATTTGACCCAGCAATCCCATTACCCAAAGGATTATAAATCGTTCTATTATAAAGACACATGCACACGTATGTTTACAATAGCAAAGTCCTGGAACCAACCCAAATGCCAATCAGTGATAGGCCGGACAAGGAAAATGTGGCACATATAGACCATGGAATACTATGCAGCCATAAAAAACAATGAGTTCATGTCCTTTGTAGGGACATGGATGAATTTGCAAACCATCATCTTCAGCAAACTGACACAAGAACAGAAAATCAAACACCGCATGTTCTCATTCATAGGTGGGTGTTGAACAATGAGAACACGTGGACACAGGGAGGGGAGCATCACACACTGGGGTCTGTTGGAGCGGGGCTAGGGAAAAGATAGTAGGGGGTGGAGAGGTCAGGAGGGATAACATGGGGAGAAATGCCAGATATAGGTGACAGGGGGATAGAGGCAGCAAACCATCTTGCCATGTATGTACCTATGCAACAATCCTGCATAATCTGCACATGTACCCCAGAACCTAAAGTACAATAAACAAAACAAAACAAAACACTTACTGAAGCCTTCTGCATGTCAGACCTGTGTTGAGGAATCGGGGACAGAGTGGGGTCAAAAGCAAGACCTGCCTCCAGAGCACTGTCAGGGAGGAGTAATAAATGGCAGCAGAGAAGCCCAGAGAGGAGCTAAGGGGAGGAGGTCAAGTATGCCGTCCCAAGAGTGCAACCCAGACCAGGCATGGTGACTCACACCTGTAATTTTACCACTGTGGGAGGCAGAGGTGGGTAAATCATTTGAGGCCAAGAGTTCAAGACCAGTCTGGGCAAAGTGGTAAAATTCTACCTCTAGAAAAAATTAGCCAAGGCCAGGTACAGTAACCCCAGCACTGTAGGAGGCCAAGGCAGGCAGATGGCCTGAGGTCAGGAATTTGATAGCAGCATGGACAACATGATGAAACCCTGTCTCTACCAAAAATACAAAAGTTAGCCAGGTGTGATGGCATGTGCCTGTAATCCCAGCTACTTGGGAGGCTGAGGCAGGAGTATCCCTTGAACCCAGGAGGTGGAGGTTGCAGTGAGCCAAGATTGTACCACTGCACTCCAGTCTGGGTGACTGAGCAAGACTCCATCTCAAAAAAAAAAAAAAAAAAAAAAAAAAAAAAAAAAAAAAAAAGAAAAAAGAAAAGAAAAGAAAAGAAAAAAGAAAGGAAGGAAGAAAAAAAAAGTAGGCAAGCATGATTGTGCATGTCTGTAGTCCCAGCTACTCAGGAGGCTGAAGCAAAAGGATTGTTTGACCCAGGGAAGCAGAAGCTGAAGTGAGCCCAAATCGTGCAACTTGCACTCCAGTCTGGGTAATAGAGCAAGACCCTGTCTCAAAAAAAGAAAATGAACAAAACAAACAAAATAAAAGAGTGCAACCCAAATCTCTGCATCCCACAAATGCACCTGCTCTTGTCACATTCAGCCAGCTTCAGGAACCCTAGGAGACCAGGAACATTTCTGCCAGGAGTCCAGCTGGGGGAGCCTTTGGAGGGGCTGGTCATGGAGGTAGAGGTGAAGAGAAAGGGAAAACCAGACACAGAGAGGTTAAAGATATGCCCCCAACTACATATCTGGGAAGCTGTTGAATTGGGATGTGAGTACTGAGCCACATTCTTAACCAGGTCCACAGCCCGGATCAAATGGACCCTCAAGTCAAGTGCTTGGAAAGCCTCACATAGGTGGCTGGCCAGCATCTGTTACATACTTCTCCTGACAAGAAGCTCACTACATTTCTATTCTAGTGAAGCTCATCTGTGCATGGCTCTGACTGTGTAAAGCTCTTTCTTGGATAGAGGATCCACATGGGCCCTGGCTCTGCCCTCTGGACCCATATTCCTGCTGACCTGGAATATCCCTGCAGAAACCTGAAGACAATGGTGTGTTTCTGAGCCTTCTCTTCACCAACCTGGGTACCCTTCCCTGGTCCCCCCAGGCCCTCTCACCTCCCAGCTGTTTACCTAGCCTAAAAGATCAAGTGCATTGTTGAGACCACAAGAGAGGAAAGGCAGCTTAGGGGATCAGGAAAAAGACTTACGGCACTAATTTAGAGTGTTAGCCTCACCCTTGGCTTTATCCTTGCCTTCCAGACATTAACTTTTATCACTCCCCAAATTTTGATTTAATTACTCCATGTGTTGTCTTCGTTGCTATAAAATACCTCGATTCCATTTGGGGAGTAGAAATAAATAATAAATAAATAAAGGGACCAGCTAAGCCCCCTAAGTTTGGGAGGATGACCACATCTGGGTTCTTTTTCTCTTGTCTGCTTCCAGAACCAATTGTTAATTCTTTTAGTAAGTTTCAGGCCAGTTGACGTCATGATAATATCTTGAAATCAACCATAGTAGCCAAGCATGATGGTTCATGCCTATAATCTCAGCACTTTGGGAGGCTGAGGTGGGTGGATCACCTGAGGCCAGGAGTTCAAGACCAGCCTGGCCAACATGGCAAGACCCCCATCTCTACTAAAAATACAAAAAATTAGCCGGATGTCATGGTGCACACCTGTAACACCAGCTACTTGGGAGGCTGAGGCCAGGGAATCACCTGAACTCAGAATCCGGGAGGTGGAGGTTATAGTGAGCTGAGATCATATCACTGTACTCCAGCCTGGGTGACAGAATGAGACTCTGCTTCAAGAAAAAAAAGAAAAAAGAAATCAACCATAGTGAGGGTCTTTACACCATGAGTATTGGCAAATGCTACCAGTCGGGGCTTTCCCTGCTACGTTTTCTAGCACATAACCAAATATGCCTCTGTTCTTTCTTCTCCCCATGGAGCAGTCAAGTGAGGAAGACTGCCTGATCCTAGAGGCCCTAATTCTCCCAAGACACAGACTAAGGCTCTCATTCTCAGAAGACTTTCGCCTCACCTGACTCTCCCCTGTGCACGTTCTGTCTTACTTTGTAATCTTTTAGGAGCTGCAGAGTTTCGAGAATACATCCATTTAATCAACATAGGTTGAACACCACTCTCTGTCAGGAACCAGGCTTGAAACTTGTGACTGGGAACTTACAGATTGGACAGAGCTCCCATCTCTATCAGTGCCTCCGGAGGACTCACTAGATGGCATACATATAATACATGCTATCTCATTTAACCCTCACAACACCTGGGCCTATTTTACAGATGAGAAAAATGCAGAGCCTGGAGTGCCAATTGAGTCATTTCTATCTGTTTCATTCCAAAGGCCCAGACTTAACATTCCAAAATGACAGTGGTGGTGATTTTTTTCTTTTCTTCTTTGGGCTTCACTATGGCTCTGAGAGGAAGCTGTTTGTTGCTCTATTTGCCAAGGAGGAAAACCTGAAGCTCAGGGAAGTTGACTGGTCCAACTTGCAAGCTTGAATGAAAATGCAGAGCTCCATCTCCTAAATCCAGGTAATGATGCAAAATGAGCCTGCTCCTGGGGTGGAACCTTGAGTTGGGAGCCCTGAGTTCTTGTCTCAGTTCCACTGGGGATGTCAAGGCTGACCTTGGACACGTCACTTCTCATCATCTAAGCCATTGTGTGCTCCTCAGCCCTAATCACTCTGAATCCCAAACCCTGCCACACCATGCCACTTGAGCTTTATTATGGGATGTTTCATGAACATTGCCACTTACTGCAACACAGATGGGACTCTCTATGTCTTTTCCTCATTTGTAAAAACTAAAATAACAATAGTTTCTACTTTACAGGATATTGTGAGGATACAATAATATACTCTCAATGGATCCCTCAAGGATGCTTGATGAATGTAGCCACTAACTCTCTGGAAACATGTCCCCACTGTCTAGCTGGGTGTGGTACTCATGTATGAAGCCCATGTACATTCAAGTATCCACCAATCACCTAAAATGCACACAAGTTCATCCATTCAGTGTTGACATGGACAGATAGTGTGGTGGACTACAGATGGCTACAAATTATTTGTCATGCCTTTCAAGAAATCTATTTCCCATCCTGGCATGGTGGCTAGCACCTGTAATCCCAGCACTTTGGGAGGCCAAGGCGGGCAGATCACAAGGTCAGGAGTTTGAGACCAGCCTGGCCCATATGGTGAAACTCTGTCTCTACTAAAAACACAAAAATTAGCTGGATGTGGTGGTGTGCACCTGTAATCCCAGCCACTTGGGAGGCTGAGGCAGAAGAATCACTTGAACCCAGGAGGTGAAGTTTGCAGTGAGTCAAGATTGTGCCATTGCACTTTAGCCTGGGCAACAAAGTGAGACTCCATCTCACAAAAAAAGAAAAAAATCTATTTTCCCTCCTGTTGAGTCTAGGCTACCCTTATGGCTGCTTACCAAATAGAATGTAATGGAAGGAACAGTGGCCAGTTATAGTCCTGGTCTTTTGAAGACTGGCAGTTTCTGCTTCTCCCTCTTGGAACACTTGCTCTTGGGACACCACTTCTCAGAAACCAGCCATAATGCTCCAAAACATGTACAGAAGCCACATTTAGGCAGTCTGGTTGACAGCCCCTCTAAAGTCCCAGGCAACATCCAACATGAGCTGCCAATCATGTGGATGGGCACCTTGGATATTCCAGCCCACTGGAGCCCCCTGATGCCTGCATCCCCAACCAACATCACATAAATCAGAAGAGCTTCCCAGCTGAGCACAGTCAACTTATAGAATAATGAGATTTAAGATGGTTATTGCTTTAAACCACTAAGTGTTGGGGTAATTTGTTATACAGCAAACCAAAACATATGTTATACCCGTTTATGAAACTATATTTCTTTACTTTTTTCTTTGAAAAAGATTAGACACTCTATACAGAAAACTATAGACAATAACTTGCTGCCTGTTTTCGTACAGCCTGCAAGGTAAGCATGATTTTTACACTATAACATGGTGGAAAAAAATCAAAAGAAGAATATTATTGTATGAGCTATGTGAGAAATTTATATGAAATTCAAATATCAGTATCCACAAATAAAGCTTGATTGGAACACAGGCATACTCATTCAGTTATATCCTGTCCACCGCTGCTTTGTCATGAGAGCAGGAGAGTTCCGTGGTGGTATCAGAGACCATATGGACCACAGCAACTAAGATATTTACTATCTGGCCCTTTCCAGGAAACGTTCACCAACTCCCTTCTGTAGAGCATTAAATATGTATCACCATTTTGAACTTAAAATCCTGCATATAAGAGCTTGTATTTGGCCAGATGTGGTATCTCATGCCTGTAATCCCAGCACTTTGGGAAACTGAGGTGGGCAGATCACGAGATCAGGTGTTTGAGACCAGCCTGGCCAACATGGTGAAACCCCGTCTCTACTAAAAATTAGCTGGGCATGGTGATGGGCACCTGTAGTCCCAGATACTCAGGAGGCTGAAGCAGGAGAATCATTTGAACCCAGGAGGCAAAAGTTGCAGTGTGTTGAGATCGTGCCACTGCACTCCAGGCTAGGCAAGAGAGTGATATTTTATCTCAAAAATAATAATAATTATAATAACTTGTATGTGTCTGAACAATTATTTTTTATTTTTTTTAGTTTAATCATTTTTATTTCAAGTGTATTTTAAATATCATAAATGGGGTTTCATTATCTAAAGTTGAAACATTTATCCTTCATAGCTTCAGAATCTGACAAGGAATTGTAGACCATGCTTTTCAAATCCAGTCTTCTTTGCTATTTTTCAAACTTCTGAGCTCTAGTATTAAACTGCTTCATTCTAAATGTACGGTTTTAGATAACTGTTATACACTTGTTGATAAGGGTTTTCT
This sequence comes from Cebus imitator, assembly GCF_001604975.1. Classification (NCBI taxonomy): domain Eukaryota; kingdom Metazoa; phylum Chordata; class Mammalia; order Primates; family Cebidae; genus Cebus; species Cebus imitator. Next base: position 121,988 of record NW_016108225.1, on the reverse strand, counting down.
GAAAACAGTCTATCAAATATAAAGAATGGTTTCTATCTAAGAATCAGCAGTGAGGGAAGAAATATTAGACACCTATCAAAAATCAATTATTCATTTTAAAAATAACAGAACCAGTGCTGCTCTATGTCATAAAAGAGAACATGGAAAATTAATTTTTATAGACTTTGGTAATATTTTATTCCCAACAGAGGCCTTCAATCCTTTTACACACAGTAATCATCAGGACATACTGAGTAAAAATCTCAGGTATTAACCATGGCCCTAAAATATGCTATTCCAAAGAGGAACAGGTTACTTTGGAGAAAAAAAGTTGCCTTGGTGACTTCCCTCAAATGTTTATTTTAAATAAAAATAGTTGATGGAAATATTTTTTAAACCAACTTTGGGTATAATATGGCATGCCGCCCATCAAACAAAAAAGGAAATCAAAACTCTCTTTCCTTTTATAATGAGTTCTCCATCTTTACTTTTAAGATTACAACGTGTTCACCTTTTATGCTTGTTTACTTTTTTTGCCTGTCTAATCCAATATTTAATTTTTTTAAAGTCTACATTTCAATGTAGTAAGAGTTATTTTTCAAATAATCTTGATAACCCAGAATACAGACACCAGAGCAACACTCTCAAGTCACACTGTTTGACTATCATAGGGATGAAAATGGACGGATATCTGAAGATAGGTATTTCCTCTGCTGTCTCTGAAGCTGAGCAAGCTTTTAACACATGAGCAACACAGAACTCCATTCCTCTGGAGCTCCTTTAAACTCAGAATGCTTCAATTCAGTAAGGCAATATATTATTCTTAAAAATTAAAGTTTGGTCACTAAGAAGGACTGAACAAAAATTATTCCCCTCCCATCAAACACAATCAGAAAAGTTCTATAAGGCCCTCTTCTCCCCACAAAAACAGGGAAGTAGCTGGGGCTGAAGACATTAAGTGTCACATTCCAGTTCCTAAAACATCACTGCTATTTGCTCAAAGTTGTAGGTCTATGTATTTCCTTTTCTAATACGTCCCGATTTATAAGTTTATTTCCACACATACAAACGAGCACATCTGTGCACATGCACACGCACACACACTCAATCTCAAGTAAGACACTGTTTTGTATTTGCTGATAAATTATGAGGCTTATGAACTAGGTGTGTACAGGGTTTCATAGGTGCTTTGTAAACATCAGAGTCACTTGGGTCCCTTCCTCCATAAGCCTAAAATCAAATTATGCAACCTATGACCACTACTTTCCCAGACGCTGTTCACAGGCTGCATATTGACGAAGGGTAGAGAAAAAGTCCTCGCAACTGATGTTTAGGTGGGAAGGCAAATAGACAATCTCAGTCAATCTGATGTGCCCGGGAAGAAAGCCTAATGTGCAGTCCACAGGATCAAACTTCAATACTAAATCAGGATTAGGACAACCATTTGAACTAAGTAAACCACCTAACATATCCACATCCAAATCTGTGGGTCTCTTTTGCTTCTGGGCTACTAACTGGCAAAAGTCCTGAGCAGCTCTCACAGTATCTGCTTTTCTATCTTTTGAGGACAGCACCTTCACTGCTAAATGGCAATTTAAAACTTGATCATCTTTGTCATTACTATTTGCAAACTGGTGAATATTTTGAACAATCTAGGCCCAGAAGTTCTTGCTGTTGTTTTAAAATTTCATCCATCGATCTGGAATTATTTCTTTTGAAAATACCTGTAATCCTAGCACTTTGGGAGGCCAAGGCAGGAGGAACACTTGAGGCCAGGAATTACAGGCTAGCCTGGGCAACATAGCAAGACCTTGTCTCTTGGTAGTTGTAGACGTGAATGTAGTAGATGCCCACGGCCATACACCACACCACCAGGCTTGTGATATCTGAGAAGCTGGGCTCCTGCTCCACCTCGGTGAACACCAGGCCCATGTGCACAGGCAGCTTCTCCAGGGAACAGCTGTTGTCGTGCTAGCGCAGCCGGTGGTGGGCGGCTGCTAGGCACGACCCCCGGAGCAGGTGCCTGTGGTAACGGTGGTTCCTGCCAATCGCCAGGGGCTTGTGGAGCGTGAAGCCGAGCAGCACTAGGACTGCGACAGAGGTGGTGTGGTAGGAGCGCCTCCAGATTTAGTTCCAGGTGTGGAATTGAACTCGGAGCCAAGAGGTGAGTGTGCGGTGCAGACAGAGCAGCGTGTGCAGCATCTGCCACACCAACTCGTACAGCCCCATCATACTCTTGTGGCGCTCAGGCACCCTCTCTCCCTCCCGCCCACTCCCGCGGCATGATGGCTTTTTATACACTCCTGTGGCAGGAGTGGGTCATGGCCTGATGCCCAAACCCCTTTCCACTGCCAACACTTCACCTCACCCCCACCACCATCTTTCTCCTCCTGTCTGAACACTTATTTAGGGCTTTTCTACTTATTTATTTTTAATGTTTATAGTGATGTGATCTCACTGTATTACACTGGCTGCAGTCCAATTGTGCATTCATAACTCACTGCAGCCTCCATGTCCTAAGCTCAAGGGATTTTACCACCTCAGCCTCCTGAGTAGCTGGGACTACAGGTGCATGCCACTATGCCCAGCTAAATCTTTTATGTCTTATTTTGCAGACATAGGGTCTTGCTATGTTGTCCAGGTTGGTCTCAAACTCCTGAACTCAAGTAATCCTTCCACCTCGGCTTCCCAAAGTTCTGGATTAGAGACATGAACCACAGTGCCCTGTCTATTTATTTGTAACTCTGAAAGTTTTCAGAAGTATAAGAATGGCCCAACAGTGTGCAAACATAGGAGGAATGGCTAGAAAGCATTCAAAGAGAGATCAAAGGGATACTCTTTGATTATGGGGACCAAGAGAGGACTTTGAAGAAAGAAACTAGGGGGGAAAAAGGGAAAATAGGTAGAGGGAAGATCCAAGATGGCCGTTTAGGAACAGCTCGGAGTTGCAGGTCCCAGTGAAAGCGCAGAGGGTGAGTGGACGCCACATTTTTATTGCCCACAGACCAGGAGATTCCCAGGCGGAGGAGCCCCATGGGTGGCCAGCGCGGCTATTTTGGCCAGCGGGGTTCTGTCAGTTGGCACGGCTGCTTTGCACCACGCGGCTGCTTTGTTGGCGCCCTGGCTGGTGGTTCTCCATACAAAATACACTGGTCTGGGTGCCCTTTTGGCTGGCGATTGGAGCCCCGGGAAGTCAACCATTCATCTGATTAAAGAGGGGACTGAACAGGGAGCCAGGCCAGGAGATTCCTGGGCAAATAAAGCGCCACGAAACTCAGCGCTGCTGTTTAAGCCGGCACAGTGAGTCACCGAACGAGAAATCACACAGATCCCGGTGCCTTTTCAACAGGCGACTGGAATACCTGGGATAGAGTTGACTGTTCAACTAAAAAAGAAAAAAAAGCCTCTGAGGCAGGGAGTCAGGTGATCAGGCTTGGCTGGTCCCACCCCAACAAAAGGACAGCAATCAGAAACTCTCTGGATTGAGAGTTTCACAGCAAGTGCAGCTGAAACCAGGATGGTCCAGCTCTGTGGGGGAGGGGCGTCCGCCATTACCAAGGCATTCCACCACTATAGAGGTAGTCCACCATTGCTGAGGCTGCCTGCCATTGCTGAGGCTGCCTGCCATTGCCAAGGCAACCTGCCAATACAGAGAGAGTCCGCCAATACAGAGGTGGGCCACCATTGCTGAGGCAGTTCTAACTATACCCATATAAACAGGACTACAGGGAAGTTCACATGACAGCTGGGTGGAGCCCACAGCAGCGCAGCAAAGCCTCTTCAGGCAAACAGTGACTAGGCTGCCTCCTTGCTGGGCAGGGCAACCCCGAAAAAAAAAGGCAGCAGCACAATGGAAACTCATAAATAAAACCCTAACTCCCTGGGACACAGCACCTGGGAACAAAAAGCAGTTTATAAATTCTGCTGCAGCAGATCAAATTTGTACCTGCCCAGCAGCTCTGAATGAACAACGGAGCTCACAGCTCAGCATTTGAGCTCTTATAAACAACAGACTGTCTCCTCAAGCAGCTCCCTGACCACTGTATCCAAAAAGTGACCTTATAAAGGAGAGATCAGGCTGACACTTGGCAGGTATCCTTCTGGGACAAAGATAGCAGAAGAAGAAACTGGTAGCAACCCTTACTGTTCTGCAGCTCCTGCAGGTGATTCCCAGGCAAGCAGGTCCTGGAGTGGACCTCAGCAGTCCTACAGCACAGGAGCCAGCCTGTTAGAAGGAAAACCAAGGAACAGAAATAACTTCATTATCAACAAACAGAATGTACACTCAGAGACCCAATCTGAAAGTCAGCAACTACAAAGATGACAGGTAGATAAATCCATAAAGATGGGCAGAAACCAGCGCAAAAAGGATGAAAATACCCGAAACCAGAACACCTCTCCTCCTACAAGGGATCACAACTCCTCACCAGCAAGAGAACCAGGTTGGATGGAGAATGAGTGTGATGAAATGACAGAATCAGGCTTTGGAAGGTGGGTAGAAAGAAACTTCTGTGAGCTAAAAGAACATGTTCTAACCCAATGCAAAGAAACTAAGAACCTTGAAAAAAGATTTGATGACATGCTAATGAGAATGGAAAACTTAGAAAGGAATATAAGTGAATTGATGGA
>NW_016108225.1:113888-116370 GCF_001604975.1 Cebus imitator | reverse complement strand
GGATGGAGGAAGATTTACCAAGCAAATGGAGAGCAAAAAAAAAAGCAGGAGTTGCAATTCTCATCTCCGATAAAATAGAATTTAAAGAAACAAAGATCAAAAGAGACAAAGAAGGACATTACATAATGGTAAAAGGATCAATGCAACAGGAAGAGTTAACGATCCTAAATATATATGCACCCAATACAGGAGCACCCAGATACATAAGGCAAGTTCTTAATGCCTTACAAAGAGACTTAGACTCCCACACAATTATATTGGGAGGCTTTAACACCCCATTGTCAATATTAGACAGATCAACCAGACAGAAAGTTAACAAGGATATCCAGGACTTGAACTCAGACCTGGACCAAGCAAACCTAATAGACATTTACAGAACTCTCCACCACAAATCCACAGAATATACATTCTTCTCAGCACCATATCACACCTACTCTAAAAGGGACCACATAACTGGAAGTAAATCACCCCTCAGCAAATGCAAAAGAATGGAAATCATAACAAACAGTGTCTCAGACCACAGTGCAATCAAGTTAGAACTCAGAATTCAAAAACTAACTCAGAACCGCACAGTTTCAGGGAAACTGAACCACTTGCTCTTGAATGTTGACTGGATAAACAATGAAATGAAGGCAGAAATAAAGACGTTCTTCTAAACCAAAGAGAATGAAGACACAACATACCAGAATCTCTGGGACACATTTAAAGCAGTCTCTAGAAGAAAATATATAGCAATAAGTGCCCACATGAGAAGCAAGGAGAGATCTAAAATTGGCACCCTATCGTCAAAATTGAAAGAGCTAGAGGAAAGAGATGAAAAAAACTCAAAACCTGGCAGAACAAAAGAAACAGCTAAGATCAGAGCAGAACTGAAGGTGATAGAGACACAAAAAACCCTTCAAAAAATCAATAAATCCAGGAGCTGGTTTTTCGAAAAGATCAACAAAATAGACAGACCACTAGCCAGATTAATAAAAAAGAAAATAGAGAATGACCAAATTGATACAATAAAAAATGATAAAGGGGATATCACCACAGATTCCACAGAAATTCAAACCATCATCAGAGATTATTACAAACAACTCTATGCACATAAACTAGTAAACCTGGAAGAAATGGATAAATTCCTGGACACTTGCCTCCTACCAAGCTGAAACCAGGAAGAAGCCGAAACCCTGAGCAGACCCATAACAAGGTCTGAGGCTCAGGCAGCAATTAAGAGCCTACCACCCAAAAAAAAGCCCAGGTCCAGATGGGTTCACAGCCGAATTCTACCAGATATACAAAGAGGAGCTGGTACCATTCCTTCTGAAACTGTTCCAAACAATACAAAAAGGGGGAATCCTTCCCAAATCATTTTATGACACCAACATCATCCTGATTCCAAAACCCGGCAGAGACTCAACAAGAAAAGAAAACTTCAGGCCAATATCCATGATGAACATAGATGCAAAAATCTTCAGTAAAATACTGGTAAGCCGATTGCAACAGCACATCAAAAAGCTTATCCACCATGATCAAGTAGGCTTCATCCCGGGGATTCAAGGCAGGTTGAACATACGCAAGTCTATAAATGTAATTCACCACATAAACAGAACCAAAGACATAAACCACATGGTTATCTCAAATGATATAGAGAAGGCCTTTGACAAAATTCAACAGCCCTTTATGCTAAAAACCGTCAATAAACTAGGTATTGACAGAATGTATCTCAAAATAATAAAAGCTATTTATGACAAACCAACAGCCAATGTCATACTCAATGGGCAAAAGCTGGATGCATTCCCTTTGAAATCTGACACTAGACAAGGATGCCCTCTCTCTCCACTCTTATTCAATATAGTACGGGAAGTTCTAGCCAGAGCAATCAGGCAAGAAAAAGAAATAATGGGTATTCAAACAGGAAAGGAGGAAGTCAAATTGTCTCTATTTGCAGACGACATGATTGTATACCTTGAAGACACCATTGTCTCAGCCCTGAATCCCCTGAAACTGATAAGCAACTTCAGCAAAGTCTCAGGATACAAAATCAATGTGCAAATATCACAAGCATTCCTATACTCCAATAACAGACTTAAAGAGAGCCAAATCAAGAACAAACTTCCATTCACAATTGCCACAAAGAGAATAAAATACCTAGGAATACAACTAACAAGAAACATAAAGAACCTCTTCACGGAGAACTACAAACCACTGCTCAACAAAATAAGAGAGGACACAAGCAGATGGAGAAAGATTCCATGTTCATAGTTAGGAAGAATTAATATCATGAAAATGGCCATACTGCCCAAAGTAATTTACAAATTTGATGCTATCTCCATCAAGCTACCAATGACCTTCTTCACAGAACTGGAAAAGAACACCTTAAACTTCATATGGAACCAAAAGAGAGCGTGCATAACTATGTCAGTTCTAAGCAAAAGGAACAAAACGGGAGGTACCACACTACCGGACTTCAAACTATACTACAAGGCTACAGTAA
>NW_016108225.1:101360-112873 GCF_001604975.1 Cebus imitator | reverse complement strand
AATGTGGCACATATACATCATGGAATATTATGCAGCCATCAAAAACGATGAGTTTGTGTCCTTTGTAGGGACATGGATGAACCTGGAAACCATCATTCTCAGCAAACTGACAAGAGCAGAAAATCAAACACCACATGTTCTCACTTATAGGCGGGTGTTGAACAATGAGAACACATGGACACAGGGAGGGGAGCACTACACGCTGGGGTCTATTGGGGGGAAATAGGGGAGGGACAGTGGGGGGGTGGGGAGTTGGGGAGAGATAGCATGGGGAGAAATGCCAGATAGAGGTGATGGGGAGTAAGGCAGCAAACCACATTGCCAAGTGTGTACCTATGCAACAATCTTGCAGGTTCCTCACATGTACCCCAAAACCTAAAATGCAATAAAAATTAATTAATTAATTAATTAATGGAAAAAAAAACTAGAAATGGAAGGTGTCCTAGTAAGACAAGGACATTTTTTAAGGCCAACACAGCATCCATGCTCCCTAGCCCCTTCCAGCCTCCCCGCTCCCACTGTCCTATCCTGGCCAGAGCTCCAGGTTTCACTGTTCCCACTGTAGAGCCCACCTGAGTTGTCCCCACCTTTGTTCCCTGCCCATTTTTCTTCACTGGTGCTCAGCTTCACAGCCCTTCCTCCTGTAGCCTCCCACCTCCAAGCCTCCATTCCCTCCCTTCCCCATGCTCTGAAGTTTTGTATACAAGACTTGCCTCTAAGATCCCACTGGCCAGGTCATACTGTTGAGACCCAACTGCTCATTCTTCTGCTCCCTATGATGGGTGCGCCTCATGGGTAGGTGCACCCATCACAGGGCTTATTTGTCTCTGGGCCCCCAGGGAAGGCATTAGAGCCAAGCTGCTGAATACAGGAGCCATGAAGCTTGTACTGAGTGTCTGAGCACCAGAAACTTCTAGGATTTCATGGTGGAAGACCCTAAGATATGGCATCTCCTCCCCATGCCCCACTGTCAGGGATGAGGGATGCAGACACATCAGGGCCTCCCAGCTGGAGGGATTGTTCACAGCCAACTCTGAGCTGCTTTCTACCCTTGCGTATCCTCTGGCAGGGCATCTGGCCAGGCAGGAACAACCAACAGAGTCACCTCCTGCTGACAGGCCTGGCACTGACAGCTGGGATCTAGGAGAACAAGAAGTCCAATCAAGGTGCAGGTCCGGGCACGCCTGCTTTCAGGTGTATGATCTCACCTCTCGGAAACTGGCAAGCTGCTGGAGGCCTTGTGGAGCCTTTGATGACCCAGTGCTGAGGATGCAAATTGCAGGCCCCTAGGCCTCCTGGGTCTGGCCAACACTCTGTTCCAGGGACAAACGACTGAGCCCAGAGAGGGTCCCAGATGGGGCTGGGTAGGAGTGAAACTGAATGGGCATACAGGCAGAGCATCCACCCTGGAGAATACACCCAGGCCTGACTGGGACCCAGAGTCTTGATGAGCATGTGGAGGGGAAGGAACAGCTCAGCCCCCTTCTGCCCCATTTCCGGGAAACACAGCGTGTGTGTTCTAGTCAGTCAGCTTTGGCAAAGCTGACTGGTGACATCAGGAAGGCACCCCTTCTCATCCAGATCCCAGGCCCCTGACATTCTGGGCCCAGCTGGGTGCTGGAGCTAAAGGAACTTTGCTCCCAGCTCAGCTTGTGTCTGGGCTTTGTCACCTAATGGGCACCAGCACCCTGGTGGAAGGGACAGGCCAGGGGGAGCAGTTGGCCCCATCTCAGCAGGAATCTGCCAGGGCAGCTTGGGCTGCAGCTTGCTGGGGTCCATACTTTTCTGTGAGCTCACAGGGCAGATCCTAGGAGCCAAAACTGACCCAGAGGGAATGGAACTCAGATGGCCAAAGAAACCACTGCCCTCTGTCCTCTTGGCACGCAACTTTGGTTCCACCCATGAAGACCAGAAGGTGGCAGTCTCTGGTTTTCCAAGGACTCGTGGGGTGGGAGTCCAAGACAGAGCACATACTGGCCTCTCACCGTGCCCAGCAGTGGCCTCTGTCATCGCCTCTGTAGATAGCAGCACAGGCCTTCCATCCATTCCCCAAAAGGAAGGCAAAGTCGCAGCACCCATGTGGGGGCCCAAGCCTCAAGGGAGGCTCCACATGCCTTTGAAATGACTACTCTGCTCTGGCTGGAGGCCCCCAGTCCTGCCGCCTGACCCCAAGAGCCTCTCTCAGCTCAGGCCCTGCCTTCTGATCACTCACGGAGCTTGGCCTCCCAATGACTGTGACCAAGATGGGCTGTGTATTGCCTTTCAGAGTTCCTCCTTGCTCTGGTGGACCCGGCTCATTGGTGCCCTGGATGGCTCCCACACGCCCTGCAACCAGAGCTTCTCTCTCCTCCAGGCCTCCTGGGAACTGTGCCTAGCCCACGCCTTGGGCTGTTTCTGGATGCATCCACTGCTCAGCCTCTCAAGGACAGAGGCTGAGTGTGAGCCCATGTCGATTGTGAGTGCTTACCACGAGCCTGGTACAAGGAGACACCCACTGGTGGTTTGTATTTGGTCAGTGACAAGGCAATGTGACCACATCTTCAGAGTGGAAAGATAATAGGCTTTGAGAACAGACAGCTGTAGGCAGTTGCAGCCTTTGGACAAGTATGTTAGCTTCTCTGAGTCTCAGTTTCCTCATCTGCAGAAAAAGAATATTAGCACCCATTCCCCTACAAAATAGCACAGCCACACAAGACTAAAGAGAGGGCTTCTTTTGCCCCACGTGGTGACTCACACCTGTAATCCCAGCACTTTGGGAGGCCAAGGCAGGTAGATAACCTGAGGTCAGGAGTTCGAGACCAGCCTGACCAACATGATAAAACCCCACCTCTACTAAAAATACAAAATTAGCTAGGCATGGTGGCACATGCCTGTAATCCTAGCTACTAGGGAGGCTGAGGCAGGAGTATGACTTGAACCCAGGAGGCTGAGGTTGTAGTGAGTCGAGATCGCACCACTGCACTCCAGCCTGGGCAACATCAAAACTCTGTCTCACTCTGTCACCCAGGCTTGAGCAAAGTGGTGAAATCTCAGCTCACTACAACCTCTGCCACCCAGTTTCAAGTAATCTTGCCTCAGCCTCCTGAGTAGTGGGACTACAGGTGTCTGCCACCACGGCTGGCTAATTTTTGTATTTTTTAGTAGAGACAGGGTTTTACTGTGTTGGCCAGGCTTTTCTTGAACTCCTGATCTCAAGGGATCCACACACCTAAGCCTCCCAAAGTGCTAGGATTATAGGCATAAGCCACTGCGCCCAGCCCTAAGGCTCGAGAGAGGTTTTATAGAGACCAACTGGATGAAGCCCTGGGTACCAGATCTGGCACAGGCACTCAAAAAAATCAGGCCTGGCACTCCAGCTCTGGGCTTCTATGTAACTGGCATTCTGTGTCCAATCCCTTGGAAGCTGACCTGAGCCAGGGTGAGAGCCTTCACAGTGTCCTACAGGGAAAGTGCTGGGCCAGGCTCTTCAGCCCTGGCTTTTGGGCTTATCCTGCCACTTCTTGCCTATGTGTGCAAAGGAGAGCTGCCTTTTCTGTCTGAATCTCAGGTTTCTCATCTGTAAAATGGGTGTTCCAGCCTGCCTGGGCCACCTCACAGTAGAGGTCCAGGTGCTGTATAGACTGTCAAGGGCCATGTGTCAGGTGGCCCAGGCCACCCAGGGACTGGGCAATCTCACTGGCAGGTGGGCATAGGAATGGCTTTTGTCCAGGAGGGTCTGCCTGGATGGTAACCCACTGAGAGTCCCCAGTCCTCAGCCGAGCTGCTCTGGGCCCAGCCTGGTCTGAGATCCCATCCCGAAGTTTCCCAAGCTGGACAGGCTGTCTCTGGGTGCCCACTTCCCGCCGTTCCATTTTATTTGCCTGAGCTTAAGCCAGCTCAGGCTTCCAGCATTATTATTATTAGACAGAGTTTCACTTTGTTGCCCAGGCTGGAGTGCAGTGGCGTGATCTTAGCTCACTGCAGGCTCTGCCTCTCAGGTTCAAGCGATTGCCATGCTTCAGCCTCTCGAGTAGCTGGAATTACAGGCATACAATCATACCTAGCTACTTTGTTTTAGTAGAGACAGGATTTCACCATGTTAGCCAGGCTGGTTTCAAACTCCAGACCTCAAGTGATCCACCTGCCTCAGCCTCCCAAAGTGCTGGGATGACAGGTGTGAGCCACTGCATCTGGCCAGGCCTCCAGCTTTTGTGAGAGACTCACATCTGTCCACTTGATGAAGCTCTGGGCAGAGCAAGAAGGAGAAAAACCAGTATTTACTGGAATGGATGGGAGCATTCCAACAGGGGCCTTTCGCTGAATGGAGGCAGCATGGAAAGGGGGCAGGTGGGACCCAGATGTGCAGGAGCCTGAGGCTGCCCCTTGAGGCTCTCCCAGGAATCTGATTCCGGCTGCAGCAGCCCCCAAGCCTGATAAGGAGCAGCGCGAGCCTCTACCCACTGAGGATGGTGGGCGTGGGGTGGGAGCCAGCCCAGGATGTCCAGGCGGGATCAGCCATTGCTCAGGTGCTGTCCCAGGTGGGCACAGCCAGGGGCAGGCTCAGCACCGCACAGGCCAGTGGCTCAGTGAGTTCAGAGAGGTACACCCAGTTTATGCCAAAAATGTGTCTTCTCAAACTTTCTCCTCAAGCCTGTCTCATATGCTGGTTCCTGTCTCTCTCTAATAGTTCCTGGGAGCAGAGACTTGGCCAGTTATCCCCAAGCTCAGCTACAGGCTTCAGGGATCTGGGCAAGGTCTGGTTAACCCTGCCCATCTTTTGGGGAGGAAGGCCGGTTGCTCCCCTAGCCTCCACTGTGACACTAGGAGGCCAAGGGCAGCCAGGCTGATCGCTAGTTTCATCTGGGCCCCCCAGGTGATGAGAGGGGCAGTGACTAGCGCCTTGGCAGCCAGGCTGGAGTGGCATGGCCAGCTGCCCTGGACACCATCTTCCCTGCCTGTCACCACTCCTGTCTGCCCAAGTAGCAAAGCAAAGTCACAGTGACAAGATCCAGAGGTGGGAGGCTCCAACTGGAGTTGGTGCTGCTGTCACAGGCCACTGGAGAAGCAATGTCACAGCTTCTTATGGTGGTAGGCTCTGTCCCCAATCCCTCCCTGACTCTGGCTTCATCCTTGTCATTGTCTATTTCTTTGCCTTGTCCTTATCTCAGCCTGGCTTCCCTTCCAGAATGTCAGTGCTGAGAGGCTCTTGGTCCACGCCTGTCTCCATCTCTCTTCCCCACTCCCTAAACTCAGGACCTAGTCACTCCTGCTCCTTACACACACATTCACACACACTAACACACATATACACACTCTCACACTCACACTCTACCGCGCCCCCCCCACACACACACACACACTCCCAACCCGTCATAAGAAACGTGTTTTCCTCCCAGAACCTTTATTAAGATCTGTGGGGAGGCCGGGTGCAATGGCTCACACCTGTAATCCCAGCACTTTGGGAGGCCAAGGAGGGCAGATCATGAGGTCAAGAGATTGAGACCATCCTGGCCATCATGGTGAAAACCCCCTCTACTAAAAATACAAACATTAGCTAGTTGTGGTGGCACATGCCTGTAATCCCAGCTACTTGGGAGACTGAGGCAGGAGAATCACTTGAACCTGGGAGGTAGCGGTTGCAGTGAGCAGAGATTGTGCCACTGCACTCCAGCCTGGCAACACAGTAAGACTCTGTCTCAAAAAAAAAAAAAAAGACCTTTGGGGAATGACCAGGATCTGGGCCCCCCAGTGGGTCTGTGAGCATAAGCCTGTGTGTGAGCCTGTGAGCATCCACATGGATGTGTGGAATTTAGAAAGCATGTGTGCACACAAGTGAGTGTGATAGTGAAGTGCTGAGAGTTGAAAGACTGTGTTTGGGGTCAGTGTGGCCTTGGCTGTGTGGGCACACAGATGAGCTGTGGTGAGGGTGGAGGGATGTGGGTGACTCTCGGCATGGAAGCTGAGCCCAGGGCAGATGGACAAATGCACCCTTTGAGCTCCTGTGGAGGCTGCCACCCCATACCTTGCTTGACTACTCCCTCTGTCATCCTGGGCTCCCTCAAATCAGGAAGGGGTGTGTGAAAGGGAAGTGAAGCTGCTGCCGCTCCCTAGGCCTATCAGCCACTGATTTGTTCCACATTCCTATAAATACTTACAAATCCCAGTTTCTGAGGAGCAAGACATCCTCTGCCAGCCAGCTGGAGCTGGTGGGGAGGGAGCTAGAGGGCGAGACACATGGCGGAGAAGAGGGGGACCATACCAGAGGCTGGCATCAGGGACACCTGAATTCAGCTCCTAGTTTTGCCAAAGGTTAGCCTGGGTGCCCCCATATGTCTTCATCCGGAACTACAAAGCCAGAAATACCATCCACACCTCTGCCCCAGGAAGCAGCCCCTGCCTCTGCCTGATGAAGAGCAAGACTCCCCCTTGACAGCTAGCTTTCTGCCTTGTAGTTACATCTCTCAAGCAGGGATAAAGAGAGGAGTCTTCATGCTTTTGTTGTCTCACTGTGTTGCCCAGACTGGTCTCAAATTCTTGCCCTCAAGTGATCCTCCTGCCTCTAGCTCCCAAAGCACAGAAATTACAGGTGTGAGCTGCCACACCCAGCAGCTTCTTACTCTTTAAACAACACACAAAATTCTCCTTGAGTTCCTGAAGGGGATTGTCTCTTCGAACTCCAAATCTTTCCAGGACACCTTGATCATTCCATCAGGCTTTCTAGATTGGAGGCAGAAGAAACTGCAACTCATTGACCCCTATGTCTTACATGGCTGGAGCAGGAGGAAGAGAGCACGCAGGGAGGTGCTACACACTTTTAAAAAACCAGATCCTGTGAGAACTCTATCATGATGACAGCACTAGAGGAATGGTGCTAAACCGTTCATGAACACTCTGCTCCCATGATCCAATCACCTCCTACCAGGCCCCACCTCCAATATTGGGGATTACAATTCGACACAAAATTTGGGCGGGGACAGACCTATAGCACATGAATAACTGGTACAGATGGCATGTAAAACTGAGACAGAATGAGGTCATTCAGGGACTAAGTATAGACACAGAAGAAAAGGAAAACTGAAGGCTGAACCTATGGCCTCGCTCTAATTTAAATAGGTCAGGTAAGAGCAGGGGAACCAGCAAAGGCAGCTGAGAAAGAACATTCAGAGCTGCAGGTGGAGTACTGTGAGACAAGCGAATCAAAGAGAGAACAGGAGGAGTGGGGCCAGAGTATGTATTGACCATTCTTTTGTGAAGTTTTGCCACAAAGGGGAGTGGAGAAAAGGTGCGGGTCCTGGTATAGGAAATATGGTCAAGACTAATTTGCTTGTTTTGAAGATGAGAGGAATAGCTGCATGTTGTGTGATGATGAGAAGAGACCAGAAGAAAGGGAAATAGTAATGACGGTGGAGAGAGGATAGGATGGCTGGAGTGACATGCTGGAGCAGTAAGAGATGATGGAATTCAGCAGTCCAGTCCAGCATTCTTTGGGTAGACACTGCAGTGGTTCATCCACAGTCACAGGCAGGCAGTAGGAGGCAGATGGGTGGAGATGGACGTGGGAGTTTGTGGAAGACTTTTACCACTTCTATTCTCTTAGCAAAGCAGGAGGCAAGGAAATGGGAGGCAGTGGGAAAGATTGAACAGAGAGGAGGAAGTGCGAAATACTCACTTGGAAGAACGAGAGATGGAATAGAACAGGCAAAGTATGATTAAAGTGAAGACTGCTGGCACGGTCCTGTTTTCCTCCAGCCATGTTTAGTTGTATGGTTGTGGCATGGAATGCATGGAGAGCCGGGTTTATCCAGGGCTTCCATCTTACCAAGCAGATAGGAGGTGACAGGGAGGTGGGTGAATTGAGATGTTCAAGGGACTAATGAGAATGATTGGCCACGGAGTTTAANTCAAGTAGGGATAAAGAGAGGGGTCTTCATGCTTTTTTTGTCTCACTGTGTTGCCCAGACTGGCCGCTAACTCTTGCCCTCTAGTGATCCTCCTGCCTCTAGCTCCCAAAACACAGCAATTACAGGTGTGAGCTGCCACACCCAGCAGCTTCTTACTCTTTAAACAAAACACAGAATTTTCCTTGAGTTCCTGGAGAGGATTGCCTCTTCAAACTCAAAATCTTTCCAGGGCACCTTGATCATTCCATCAGGCTTTCTAGATTGAAGGCAGAAGAAACTGCAGCTCATTGACCCCCATGTCTTACATGGCTGGGGCAGGAGGAAGAGAGAGCACGGGGAGGTGCTACACACTTTTAAAAAACCAGATCTTGTGAGAACTCTATCATGATGACAGCACTAGATGACTGGTGCTAAACCATTCATGAAGTCTCTGATCCCATGATCCAATCACCTCCTACCAGGCCCCACCTCCAATATTGGGGATTACAATTTGACACAAAATTTGGGAGGGGACAGATCCATGGCATATCAATAACTGATACAGATGGCATGTAAAACTGAGACAGAATGAGGTAATTCATGGACTAAGTATAGACACAGAAGAAAAGGAAAACTGAAGGCTGAACCTATGGCCTCGCTCTAATTTAAATAGGTCAGGCAAGAGCAGGGGAACCAGCAAAGGCAGCTGAGAAAGAACATCCAGGGCTGCAGGTGGAGTACTGTGAGACAAGCGAATCAAAGAGAGAACAGGAGGAGTGGAGCCAGAGTATGTATTGACCATTCTTTTGTGAAGTTTTGCCACAAAGGGGAGTGGAGAAAAGGTGCAGGTTCTGGTATAGGAGATAGAGTCAAGACTAATTTGTTTGTTTTGAAGATGAGAGAAATAGCTGCATGTTGTGTGATGATGAGAAGAGACCAGTAGAAGGGAAATAGTAATGATGGTGGAGAGAGGATAGAATGGCTGGAGTGACACCCTGGAGCAGTAAGGGATGATGGAATTCAGCAGACCAGTGCAGGATTCTTTGGGTAGACAAAGCAGTGGTTCATCCACAGTCACAGGCAGGCAAGAGGAAACAGATGATTGGAGGTGGAGGTGGGAGTCTGTGTAAGACTTTTACCACTGCTATTCTCTTAAAAGTAGGAGGCAAGGAAGGGGGAGGCAGTGGGAAGGATTGAACAGAGAGGAGCAAGTGTAAAATACTCATTTGGAAAAATGGAAGATTGAATAGACCAGGATTACTCTGGCATGGTCCTGTTTTTCTCCAGCCATGTTTAGTTGTATGGTTGTAGCATGGAATAGATGGAGAGCCGGGTTTATCCAGGGCTTCCATTTACCAAGCAGATAGGAGGTGACAGGGAGGTGGGTGAACTGAGGTGTTCAAGGGACTAATGAGAATGATTGACCATGGAGTTTAAGCTGGCTCACTAGAGAGGGAAAAGTAATTAAGGAAGAAATAAACAGTGAACGAGTAGTAAGATGTGGATTGGAGGTGCTGGTAAGGTTGCAGGTGTTTTGTTTCAGGGCAGTGTACGGAGTAACCTGAATAGCCAGGAGGCGGTGGTCAGAGTGGGATACTGTGGAGGTTGCAGTCTGTGGACCTGACAAGGTCTAAGGTCTGATCACGGGGGAAAGGGGAAGCTGAGGTAGGGCAGAAGACAAGAGTGGACTTTGTGAGACCAAAAGGATGTTAGAATGATTATCTTCCCGGATACTGAAATATCCAAGAAGTAGGAGGCCTAGTGTAAAGAAGTGACAACATCCTAGGCTCTTCATGGATAAGGGAAGTTTGCACCATATGGGTTGCCTCCCTAGTCCAACACCCAGTATATAGTGTATGCAGAGTGAATACATGGGGGTTTTGAGAACAAGGTCCCTGTAAGAGGACCTGAAGCCTAGGGGCCTCAGTGACAGGAGTGGCCTGGTTTTTTGGTGTAGAATTGAGCCTTGAGTACACCAGTGGAATCATATTTAAAAGAAACCCACCAAGATTAGAGGAAGATGCATCCTCTGACAATGTATGCTCTGTAGGCATTCCAAGTAGCTGGGCTGGAGGTCAGACGGACTCCAACGCATTTCCTCAGGTGGGAATGGACAGAGACCTGGGAAGGCAAAGCTGTGCAGGAAGAAAATGGCCACATGCTACATTCCCTCAGGGAAGCCCCCTTCCCAGGAGCACTGAAGGCAAGGCAGTTTAGGCTGGGTCAGTTTGTCCCTGTCCTCAGAGTCTGTTGGTCCTGGCAAAAGAGGACCTTATTTTATTTATTTTTCTTTGAAATAGTGTCTCGCTCTCTGGCCCAGGCTGGAGTGCAGTGGCTCAATCTCAGCTCACTTGCAACCTCCGCCTCCAGGGCTCAAGCGATCCTACTGCCTCAGCCTCGAGCAGCTGGGACTACAGGCGCCAGCCACGACGCCGGCTAATTTCCCCCTCCGCCCGCCCCTCAACCTCGAGAAGGGGTCTCCCTATGTTGCCCACGCTGGTCTTGAACTCCTAGGCTCAAGCTATCCTCCTGCCTCGGTCTCCCAAAGTGCGGGGATTACAGGTGTGAGCCACCGCACCCGGCCAAAAGAAAGCTTTAGGGCACACCGGTACTCGAGATGTCCCTCATCTGTCATCTTTAAAGAGGAGGAAGTGGACTCCCAATCGAGCGATAGTCCATTCCTCCCCGGCACGGCGACCCCGCGGAGGCCAGGACCAAATGTGCCTCCTTCCGGCTTTTGTAACACAGCAAGTTACCGGCGCCAGGTCGCACAGCCGCCCTGGCCTTCCGGGAGGACTCCTGTGAGCGCGATTCACGCTGCTGGGGAGTCCCACCGCGGGAACTGAAGCAGCGGATTCCAAAGGTGAGAGGGGGCGGAATCGGAAGCGGCGCAGACTCTTTGGTCCGCACTGCGTGGACGGCGCCTGCGCGTACACTCAGCTGTTCACAACTCGTTCTTCCGGCTCTCCACTGAAAGTCGTCCCCCTGCCGGTTTCTTTTTTCTGCCTTCTTGTTTCCCTCCGGCGAGTCAGCGCGATGGTGAATTTCCGTTTCCAGTGGTTTCCTTGCGGACTTTAGGGAGTTGAGATTGTGATTTGATTCAGTGCGTGGCTGTGGTAGGTGTCGGTAAGGTCCCTGGGTCTTGGGCACTGGGAGGCTTGCCAGTCATGCGGGTGGGAAGGTCGTTCCCCGGTCCTCCGGCTCATCTTTGCTCCAGAGAATCGGCATATTTCGCATTTATGGGAGGTGTGCCGGGGTCGTTGGAAGAGTGACGGGACGGGGAGGGAAGGTAGCGGAGAGACAGCATTTCCCGGAGATGGAGTCCTCGCAGGCGACTTAGACCTGAGCCGGATCTGTTGACCCCAAATCGTGCTTTTCCCACCAAGAAGAAAGGCTTGGAGAGAAAAACATTACAAGTTCGGAACTAAAACATAGTAGAGAAGAAACATAATCTCTGAAATCACACAGCTGTTCAGTTTCAAAGCGCTGCTAGTGCCCAGCTCTAACTTCCGACCAGCGTTCCTTGAATTTCTGTTGACATGTAAAGACTTAATGGGTGGGAGGCCCAGGCGGGTGGATCACAAGGTCAAGAGATCGAGACCATCCTGGTCAACATGGTGAAACCCCACCTCTACTAAAAATACAAAACATTAG
>NW_016108225.1:75415-101155 GCF_001604975.1 Cebus imitator | reverse complement strand
AAAAAAAAAAAAGACTTAATGGGCCCGGCGGAGCGGCTCACGCCAGTCAATCCCAGTGAAAGGCCTGGGTGTGCAGATCTCGAGGTCAACAGATCGAGACCATCGTGGCCAACTTGGTGAAACCCGTCTCCACTAAAAATGGAAAAAAATTAGCTGGGCGTGGTGGCGCGTACCTGTAGTCCCAGCTACTCCAAAGGCGGAGGCAGGAAAATCTCTTGAACCCGGGAGGCATAGGTTGCAGTTAGCTGAGATGGCGCCACTGCACTCCAGCCTGGCGACAGAGCGAGACTCTTGTCTTAAAAAAAAAGAAACAAACACTTTCTTTTTCCACACTGGTATATGTGCCTGTGGGAAGCCTCTGACTCACCTCAATGCTCCAGTGCAGTCTTCCAATGTATCCCTCATTGCATGGCATGGAAGATACTAGTTTGGATTTCCCTCTGCAAATCAGATCATAGCTGTACCCATTTACTGGCACAGTGCCTAGCACATCATAGACAGATACAAATATTTATTAAATGGAATTAATACAGTACCTTAATTGAATTAAATGGCACCCTGCCCCACCTTTTTAAAAACAAGCTGTCAGATTTTATGTACCCCGATTTTCTAAAAGCTCACTAATTCAGTGATTACCAACTTATTGGCCACAGATTGCCAGGTAGCTCAGAAATCACTGGAAGGATCTCTGTAAGTCCATGGAATCTCCAGGCATCATCTAGAACCAGTCATTTCTCACACATACAGATAACTGCTATTTTTCAAATGTATGTAGATGAGTTGTAATTTAGAAGTTTTACAGAGTCAACAGGTACTAAAAGTAATACTGCGATCATATTGGAGGTTCATAAAAACGTTTTTAGGTCTGGCGCCGTGGCTCACACCTGTAATCCCAGGACTTTGGGAGGCCGAGGCGGGTGGATCACCTGAGGTCAGGAGTTCAAAACCAGCCTGGCCAACATGGTGAAACCCCATCTTTACTAAAAATACAAAATTAGCAGGGTGTGGTGGTGCATGCCTGTAATCCCAGCTACTTGGAAGTCTGAGGCAGGAGAATCACTTTGAACCTGGGAAACGGAGCCAAGATTTTGCCACTGCACTCCAGCCTGGGTGACAAGAGCAAAACTCTGCCTCAAAAAAAAAAAAAGTTTTTACATGTTTTTATTGAAATTTAAGTTTTAGTTTAAGTTAGGAAATCACTTCATTAGTCCCGTTGATATCTAAGTCTGAGCTGTCCAGTATGGTAGCCACATGTGACCATTTATAGAGTGGAATCAATTACAAATTCATTTTTTCAGTTTCTCTAAGTACATTTTAAGTAACCACATGTGGCGAATGGCTAAATGGCTGTAAAGTACAGATACAGAATATTTCCACCCTTGAAGAAATAAATACTTTTGATATCAACACTTAAGATGATTAAAAAGTAACTTAACCATAAAATGAAACCTTTGCAGAGGTAACTCATCTAATTTATAGCATAACAGAAATGAAATTGGGGATGGTTAAGCAGTTTCCACCCTTGTTCAGTGAACAAATACATTATCTCTTCATAAAGAAATAAATGAAATTTACTGTTTTTTCCCTGGGTATTGCCTGGATTGTAAAATGCTTCTCCCACATCCTTACCCCAACCTTCTTCCTTGTAGGTTAGAGTTACTTGTTATTGGTAAATAGCCACTATGGAGGATAAGGAACAGAAGGAACACAGAAAGAAAAACAGTGGGCCCAAAATTGAAAAGAAAAAGAAGCGGCATCTGCAGGATCTCCAGCTAGGAGACAAAGAAGATTCCCAGAAGAGAAATCCCAAAGCTTTTGCAGTTCAGTCTGCTGTGTGGATGGCTCGACCCTTTCACAGGTATGTTTGGCTACAGTCTGGTGGTTCTTCCACTGATGCTTTTTAAATATTAGGAGCCTCTAACAGGTGACATTTGGATTCACGAGTCTAGTCCAGCTCCAGAGGACATGGAGATGCATGCTGTGTGGCTTTCACTAAAACATGAGAAATCTTTCCCATAGAAGCTGTCTTGCCTTCAGCATCTGCACACTGGTTGGTGTTTCTTGCCCAAGATAAAAGCATTCATAGAATTTGTTTGTTCCTAAACTTTAAACTGTTTCTGTGGTAATAAATGTGCTTTTTCCCTCTGGATATGTTTTACATAGTTGCCATATAAAATTAAAAAATTACAGTATTTAATACTAACATAGCTTTGTTTAGTGAGTACTTGTGATATGCCTAGCAATGTACTTTAAACATTTTTCAACTAAATGTTTCCAACAGCCTTACCAGAGTAAGGCTGCCCTCATTTTGGGGATAAGAAAACTGAGGTCAAGAAAACAAGTTATCTCCAATCATATAACCAGTAAATAGAAGAGTCAAATTTAACTCTAGAGCTTCTGCTCTTATCTGGTATGATGCACTGCCTTGGTAGTTACCTTTTACTATTAGTCACTCATAAAACCCAGTCAGATACAAGGGGTGTTTAATTTTCAACTCTATATACTATTGAAGTCATCTTGTTACATGTTATCAAATAGCAATTATTTGGATGGGGGCCAGAAATTAAAAAGTTAATATATTTATATATTGTCTGTCGCACTCTCTAAAATACTAAAGTACTCTCTATAAGTATACTAAAAAAAAAAAAAAAAAAGCCTACTTATAAGATTGATACCTTTTACTCTATTTTGAAAATGAGTTTACTATTTTTGGTTTTCATGAATAGAACTCAGGATTTGAAGACAAAGAAGCATCATATTCCAGTGGTTGATCGAACTCCACTAGAGCCCCCACCAATAGTGGTGGTGGTGATGGGGCCTCCAAAAAGTTGGAAAGAAAACTTTGATACAATGCCTCATTCGGAACTTCACCTGGCAGAATTTGACGGAGATCAGAGGCCCAGTGACAATCATGTCAGGTAGGAGATGCTGCCACAGACACAGTTGGTGTGGCTGTTGTCATCTAAGGAACATGCATGTGTTTGTTGTTTTCTTGTGGAACATATTAAAGATTGTCACGTCATGTTAACCTCTCATGCTTTTAGTAAGTTGGCTATAGCTTCAGAAAAGGGTAAGTTCTCAGAGATAAGGATGTGATACATGTCTTATCATGACTTCCCTATGGCTTTGCCAGGTATGTTCCTTGGAAGGGCCTAGGAGGCCTGGTCACCTCGTGAACACATCATTTAACAGATAGCACACACTTCCCATGTACCAGGCGCACATGCTTGCCCTTATGAAGCCACATGCTGGTGGAAGTGAGTTTTCTCTTTTTCCTATGATAACTTGTCTGCTTTGGGAGATGGTGACCTTTCCAAATTTGAGGGAAAATGAAACAAGCTTCCAGTGGGAGAATGGCAATGTACAGTCTGAAATCTTTTGTTATTGCAATAATATAGTTGGATTGAGGCTTTTCTTTATCTTTGGAGCATCCATATTTTTCTTTTTTTGAGACAGAGTCTTACTCTGTGGCACAGGCTGGAGTGCAGTGGGGTGATTACAGCTCACTGCAGCCTCAACCACCTAGGCTGCTCAAGCAATCCCCCTACCTTAGCCTTCTGAGTAGTGTATGCCACCATGCCTGGCTAATTTTTCCTTTTTTTTTTTTTTCCTTTCCCTGGAAAGATGGGGTTTCCCCATGTGACCCAGGCTGGTCTCAAAACTCCTGGGCTCAAGGGATCTGCCTGCATCGGCCCCCCAAGGTTTTGGGACTAAAGGCGTGAGCCACTGTGCCCAGCCCATATTTTCTTGACCATTTTCTTTTTACCTTAATCTAGATAACATTCAAATTTTGAACATTTAATGCTTCTGTTAATAAAAAAAAAGTGTCGTTACTAATGTAGTGTAAGCTTACTAAATCTTGTGTACTTGAAATGATTGGGATAGTTGAAAGAAGTCATTTGTTTCTCTTTTATTTAAAATGTAGCAAGTTTCTAATTTTGAAGACATACATATTAAGAGATGCCATTACATTTTTATTTTTAATTATTATGAATACATAATAGTTGTACATATTTATGGGGTACATGTGGTATTTTGATAGAAGTATACAATATGTGATGATCAAATCAGGGTAGTTAGGATATCTATCACCTCAAACATTTATCATTTCTTTGTGTTAGGAACATTTCAATTTCATTCTTTTAGTTATTCTAAATTAAAATTATAGCCACCCTATTGTGCTGTTGGACACTAGAATTTATTTTATTGAAGTGTATTTTTTTTATCTGTTAACCTCCCTGCTACCCTTCACAGCCTCTTAACCATCATTGAGAGAGATGCCTATTATGTAAATCTTTTTAAGATTTTCAAAAGGAACACACACACACGGTAAAGCACTCTAACTGTAATGCAGGGTACACACAATGCACATTTTCTTTTTCCCTATTCTAACTGCTGGTCTCTCAGATCCCTGCAGAGCAGTATCCTTCCAGATGTGTATAAACACACACGCCACCCTTTAAAAACACAAATGGTAGCTTATTTGACACACTGTTCTGTGCTTTGCTTTTTTCGTGTTATATAGCTTGAAGGTATGTAATCAGTAAGTATTGTAGTTCTTCCTCCTTTTTAATCCATTCTTTGGATACACCATAATTTATTTAGCCTACCTTATGTTGCTTGCTCTGCTCTGGGCTGTCAAAGCCTCCTGAGTACACAGAGGCACACACAATATGTAAATTTAGGTGCGTACATGTGTGTGTGGATTAGGGGAGTAACACTGGCTTAGATGACAAAGATTGGCAGCTGAGGTACTGTTTGCCCCCTGTTCTTCCTGACCCTACAACCAGCTGCTTGCCCTTTGGCACTCTGTGGCATCAGATGTGATGTGAAGATATTCCACCTGTCCTTTGAGCTGGTCCAGTGTTGCTAGAGGTCTCTGCTTGCTGCCTCAGTCTGCAGTGACAGCTGTGCTTTCTCACAAGCCCAGCTTCATATATTCTGTGGTTTCGGATTTTGAATGTTTCTCAGTTTAATCAAAGATGGGCATTTCTGTTTCCATTTTTTTTGTTGTTGTTGTTATTTTTAGTTGTCTAAGGAAAGATAAGAACAGAAGTGTCTTTAATATTAAAACTAGAAGTTTCCAGGAATCGATTCTGAAATTATTTTGCATCTTTGAAGTGTCTTAAATTTTAAAAATTGGTCTTACCTGCTTAAATTTTCTTACAGACTACGATTCATCATAATCATACTATATTTTGACTTAAAAAAAAATTATGAGCAATTGAGTTATACAAATCAACATAAAGATGAAGGTTTCCACTGCATACTTCCCAGCAAAAAACAAATTTTTTTTCTATGAGGAGATTAAAACATATTTAATATTTCATTGATTATCATTTTCTTCCCATTCTTTGGGTGTCAAGAGACCTGTTATTTGGCTTAAAAATACCTTACAGAAAACTTCGCTTCTTTAAATTAGGATTTCTTAGGTAAGGTCCAGGTTAGACCCAGCCTTTTCTGAGTACTTCTCATACATTGAAATTCTTAAAATGAAAGTTTGTATCCTAGTGGCCGTTGTCTTATGGTTACCTTTTAAAGCAAGTCAGAGGTTGGTGGTTTCTCACTAATAGGGTGATGCCTATTAGTCATTTGATTTAGTCTGGATTGGGACTTTTCTGTCAAGGGTCAGATAGTAAATATTTTTGGCTTTGTGGATCATATCTCTTGCAGCTATTTAGCTCTGCAGTTGTAGTGCACAGGCAGCCATAGATAATATGTAAATGAATTATGTGGCTGTGTCCCAATTAAAGTTTAGTTACAAAACCAGGAGTTGGGCTGGATTTGGCCCATGGGCCAGTTGCCAACCCCTAGTGTAGGTGGTGTGTTTTGGTAGTTTCTTTGAGAAATGATGTGTTCTGCTTTTAGGTACTGATGCTTATAGATGCCAGCTTTGGGTTTGAAATGGAAACGTTTGAGTTTCTAAACATCTGTCAAGTACATGGCTTCCCTAAAATTATGGGAGTTCTCACCCACCCGGACTCCTTCAAGCATAATAAGCAACTGAAGAAGACAAAGAAGCAATTAAAACACAGGTTCTGGAGAGAAGTTTACCTAGTAGGAAGAGAAATGATTGTTGGATACTAACAGTATAATCTTTTTAAAATAGACTGAAGATTTCAGGCACAGTGGCCCATGCCTGTAATAACAGCACTTTGGGAGGCAGAGGCGGGCGGATCATTTGAGCCCAGGAGTTTCGAGCTCAGAGCAACATGGCCAAACCTATCTCTAATAAAAATGCAAAAATTAGCCGGTGTGGTGGCATGCGCCTGCAATTCCAGCTACTTGTGAGGCTGAGACATGAGAATTGCCTTAACCTGGGAGGCAGAGGGCCGAGATAGCAGTGGGCCGAGATGGCGCCACTGCACTCCAGTGTGGGTGACAGAGTGAGATTTCATCTAAAAAAAAAAAAAAAAAAGACTGAAGAGACATTATTAAACATCTCTATAGCATTCACCTCTGGAATTTCCTTTCTGTGTGTGTTTTCACAGTCTCTGGAAGATTTCCCTCAAGAGACTGCTTATTCTGAGCCTCTTGGTGTATCTCACTGGTCTCTTTTACCTGCTGCACCAGGTAGTGTCTGGCTGTTTTGGGATCGGGACTTTAAATAGAGTATATCAGGAGTTCCTCGCAGTTATAGGACCAGGCACTGCCCCTTCCTTTGCATACTGCTTTGGTTCATTGGCCACAGAACTGTTTCTGTGTTCAGAGGCCTCACCTCCTTCTCCTCACCATTCTTAGACACTTCTGCTCAGCTGCAGAGCAGTCTGCCTCTGTGGGGTTCTAATAAGTCCTGAAAGAAGGCAGCAAGGCTCTGGAAGCCTCAGGACAGTGGTTTGCTGGAAGTCTCCCTTCTTACAATTGCTTCTTGTTTAGAGTTTTTATTTTGCAGCAGTATTAATAAGAATTTAATTGAAATTTAAGTTTTAATTTTCCTTTAATGTTTAGGGTGCAAAGCTCTTCTACCTTTCTGGAATGGCGCATAGAGAATATCAAAACCAAGAAATCCACAACATGGGCCGTTTTATTACAGTTACGAAGTTTAGGCCTCTCACATGGAAAACTCACCCTTATATCCTGACAGACAGGTAAAAAGCGAGTGTAAACTTTTTCTTCCTGGGCCATATATTTCAAAATTAAGAAGGCTAGAAAAAGAAAAGAACAGTGATAGGATTTATTTTGTGCCAATTTGAATAGTGGGGGTAGAAGTGTAGTTGATGGAAAATGTCTACTTACTTATTGCTCCAAGATGCTGTGCCTTTGGGAGTAAATTAATTATGAGATGTTTAGGAAAATGGGTGGATTTGGAAGCATTTAAGCCTACAGGATATGGCCCCATCCTACATTCAACCTCAGGTTTCAGTGATGCTGCCTTGTTTGTGTGTGCCTTCAGTTTCCTTCCTTTGCACTCTTCCTCGTGGTTTTCTCAGCCTGGAATACCCTTTTTCCACCTGCCAGAATCCACATCACAGTAAAAGTCCCAGAGTACAGGCTCACCTTCTTCCAGAAAGGGATTTTCTGAATATGTTCTTCACTCTTCCCTGACCCCAGGTGGACGTCATCTCCCTGTCTGGTTTTTTATGGAATGAGTGCCACTTTCAGCCTAGAGACACAGTTGTGTGTCTGTCCCTTTTCCTCTGGTGGATGGTGAACACTGCTTCCTTATTTCTGCGTGCTTAGCAGACAAGAGTGTGATGAGTCACTGACACATGAAAGGAGGGATAGGAAGTTCTGGCATTCATTTCTGCTGTATGGCTGAGTTTATTTTTCTAGGATGGAAGATTTGACAAACACAGAGGATATCCGAACAAACATCAAATGTGACCGGAAGGTGTCACTTTATGGTTAAGAGGAGCGCACTTGAAAAATAAAAGCCAGATTCACATGCCAGGTATTGTCTTGTTGTTAGAATGCTAGAATTACACATGGGATTCTCGAGATTGCTTCATTTCTCAGGAAAACTGAAAAATGACCAAACAAGGGAAGGTGGCCTTGCTGGAGGTTTTAAACCCAGCTATGTTTAGGCCTGCAATGGTGTTATCGAATCCCCTCCTCTCTGACCTCTTGTCTTGTAGTGAGAGGGGCACTATTCCAGTGTGGCACAATGCCCTTCTTTAGTGTCATGGTTTAAGCCCTTGGACTGTGGATCATTTTATCCCCACAGTGAACAGTAGGTACTTACTGATTGACTTCTTGTCAGCTGAAGCTGGCTTTTTAAAAGGGTCCTGTGTTCTAGGTGTAGGAGATTTCACCATGAGTGACGTATTTCCTCCCAGACCCTTGTGCTCTTCCTGAACAACAGAAGTGCTGTTTAAATGAGAAGAAGCAGCTGGTTTATGCACCTCTTTCTGGAGTTGGGGGTGTGCTGTGCGATAAAGATGCTGTCTATGTTGACCTTGGTGGCAGCCACGATTTTCAGGCATTGGTGAGACACAGTCATTGTTCTGAATTCATTCTTCTTTCCTAATCTATTTTTTAATCACAAAAGTAATGTACTCAGCTTTTATTTATTGAAGACTTTTCTCTTGTACTTATAATAAAGGTCCAAATGCATATTGTAAATATATAGAATAAAAAGAAAACTTTTTTTTCATTATAGCAAGAAGAGTCCTGTCCTCCATGCCTCCTTGATCCATGGCCCCAGTGAGGGCACTGCTGCCAGTGTGGCACCTGCACGGCCCATTCTTGTTTCTACAAAATCAATGTGCTTTCCAACTCTCATTGGTCTTTTTCTTTTTCTCATTCACAGTGGTCTTCTCTGTATTTTAAAGTGGGTTTCAAATGTTTATTTCTTAGTTCTGAAGATAAATTGTATTGGGTTAAAATCAGGGTTATTTTAAAATGTTAGAAAAGCTAGCATTGTGGCTGTAGCATTGGAACTGAGGTTTTTCTAGGTAGGTGTTTAGGTTTTTATACTCCCTGAACTTTGGAAAAGTTTAATGGAGATGGGGATCCATTTCAGGCTTTATTGTAAAGATTTTCTTCTCTGCTTTTTGAGGCATTAAGAAAGTTTCTCAGGAAATATCTCTAAGGTAATTTTGAGAAACTGAGTGAAAACAGTGTCTCTCCAGGATCTTCATACTTTCTTCATGTCCCCTTTCTTGGTGGTCTTGACAGGACGAAGTGGGGTCCACCCATGAGCTGGTCCAGAGTCTCATCTCCACCCATTCCACCATTGATGCCAAGATGGCTTCAAGTCGAGTGATGTTGTTTTCTGATTCCAAGGCACTTGGGTTGGAGGATATAGATAGTCAAGGGTAAGTCTGCTTTTTCTCTATTTTTAATAAAAGGATATATTACAGAGATGCATAGTTCTGCCATCAGAACTCATCTTGGTGGGATTATTCCAGGTTGTTTTGTTTTCTTTGTGTGTGCATGTGTCTCTGAGGGCTCTTCACATACCTGACATTACAAGGTAGTATTTTCTTGAAATAAAATACAGGATGCATCTTTCAACAGACCCTAAATATTCCTCAAGTGCCACACCACCTTCCATAAGTTGTTTTTTGTTTTTAAAAGACCTGAGGCCACTGGGCTTTCTTTTGGTGGCCAAAACACTAGAGCAGAGTCAGGGAGCTTGTGGCTGCCCAGAAGCCATGTGCCTTGTCTCTGAAAGTTTTGTTTAGATTATGTTGTATTATCTCCCATGGGTAGGTTTCCACTGATGTGTGGCTTATGTAAATTATTTTTCAGTCTAGGTTGGGAATTTGTGTGCCGTTATACATAGTGGATGTTTGTAAAACATTTGTTTTGTTGTATTGATTTATGACTCCCAGTAAAATTTATCAGAAAATTTTTTGCAATGTGCATAAACTACCTAGCACAATGCCTGACAGATACAAAGTGTTCACCAAAAGATCTCTCTTTTATAATGAGCATTATTAGCTATTTTCATTTTTGCGTATCCTTCTAGTCATCCTTGTCTATAAGAATACTCCCTTCTAATATAGTTAGAGTTAAAATACATAGTTTTATTTCTATATTCCAAGCATTTCCTTTTTCTATACAGTCTTTATGTAGTCATCATTTTGTTATTATTGTTGTATTCTTTTTGTTTGTTTGTTTGTTTTTGAGATAAGTTCTCACTTTGTCTCCCAGGCTGCAGTGCAGTAGCATGATCTTGGCTCACTGCAACCTTGAACTCCCAGGCCCAAGTGATCCTCCCGCTTCAGTCCCCTAAGTACCTGGGATGTGGGAGCCTTCAGCCTGTCTCCTGTGTCCTTTCAACCACTCCCGGCTAATTTTTTTATTGTTTTCTAGAGAAGAGGTCTCACTATGTTGCCCAGGTTGGTCTGGAACCTCTGAGCTCAAGCTGTCCTCCTGCCTTGGTCTCCCAAAGTCCTGGGATTACAGATGTGAGCCACTATGCTTGGCCTATTATTGCTGTATTCTAACTTACCCATCTCTTATGGTATGATTTTTAGTGTTTTCTAATTTATGTTTTCATAATTTTATATATCATGCTACGTTAAACAGCTTCATACAGCTTTCTTTCATTCTGTGATTTTAGCCTCCTGATGATTCTTCTCTGTCAGTTGTGGCACTGGTGACTTAAAATGGAATTTTTTCCTCTGTCACTCGTCCTACATTCGTTAGCTGGCATTTTTAACAAAGAACTTTCCCTTCTCCCCTTTATTTCGGTATCACTGCTGACTAATGCACTTGCATTTTATTCCATGGGTTATTTTTCTTCACTATCATTATCCTTTCTGATGCCTGTGCTGTCCCAGATTCGGCAGTGGGAGCCTTCAGCCTGTCTCCTCTGTTCTTTCAACTGTCTTTGTTAGTCTTTGAGTATTTCTTTCTCACAGAAAAAGATGATCAGGCTCATTTTGCCCTCTTTCTGCTTTGGGCCCAGACTCAGCCATTTCTCTGAAGAATCATGTGTTTTTAGCTTAGAAATAAATCAGCTTTCCAAAAGATCTACAAAATATTAACTTCCCTTTTCAGCAATATTTTTCTAAAATGGATTTTTTTTTTTTTTAAGAGGGTTATTCCTTTATTCTCTCTGTAAGTTGTTTTGAAGTGTGGTATTAGGGAACCATGCCTGACTTTGCTTATTAACTCTAACAATGTTTATCAGATCATTTTTTTCTCATGTTTTATGTCATCTTAAACAATTCCTTGACATCTTTCTATTTCTTTGTATTTTCATTGACTATATTGCCATTTCTAGATTAGCTGATTAATGTACAAATTGAATTATTTTGCATTTCCTTGGTAATAATATAGGGTGTTGATGCCAAAGGAGGAAAAACAAACGGACTTGAAAATTGGTCGAATGTGTTGGAAAGCCACTTTTGGTGAGGAAGATGGATCTGGAGATAGTGACGATGAAGATGATGATGAAATGTCTGAAGATGACAGGTTGGAAAATGGCTCTAGTGATGAGGAAGCAGACAAGGAGGAAAATGCTGAGGTGACTGATGAGTGTATGACTGCTAAGGGCATCAAACGATGGAAACTTGAGGAGTTAGAAGAAGACAGTGAAGTAGATTTGCCAGCATTTGCTGACAGTGATGATGACCTTGAGAGGAGCTCAGCAGAAGAAGGGGAAGCGGAGGAAGCTGATGAAAGCATTGTGGAAGAGGACTGCACTGCAGGAAAGAGGGGCATTTCAGGATCAAAGGCTGTTGGAGAAGCTAGTAAAACAGAGCTGTCGCCAGCTAATCACCAGAGTGACCATGTGAATCTGGAGAAGTCTTTGCTGATGAAGAAAGCAGCCCTCACCATTTCTGATTCTGGGCATTGCACAGCTGAAGAGGTGTTTGCATCTGAAGATGAATCTGAAGAAAGCTCCTCGCTCAGTACAGAGGAAGAGGACTCAGAAAATCAAGAAGCTCTTAGGAAAAAGCTTTCAAGGCCTTCTCAGGTGGGCAGTGGTCAGAAACTGGGGTCAAGGAACTTAATTGATGAGACCAGTGATACAGAGATTTACTCAAAGAGGAAGAAGATTTCAATGAAGAGAAGAAGAATACCACAGAAACCTCAGGTAAGCTTAAATTTTTTTGGTTGCTACTATGAACTTGACTGTCGAAATGGTACCCAAAGGAACGTCTACATTTGGGGGTCTTTTGATTTTAAGATTTGTTAACTGTTGAGATGCTGCATTGTGGATGGTCTTGAGGGAGGGGAGACACGTAAACAAGCCTCACTGGATATTGATGTTGGTCATTTCAGGTGCCCTCAAGTGGAAGGAAGACCTTTCCAGAAAGGCAGCTGAGGCATTTCTGAGGCAGCAGCAAGCAGCTCCAAACCTCAAAAAGCTTATTTATGGGACAGGTAAAGAATTCTGGTTCAGAGCTGGAAACGTTTCAGTTTCTGTGATTATTTTCTGAAAAGGAGATGAGGGAATTGGCTGGAGGATTGGGCTGGTATTGTTGACATCCATAATTGCTGGCCATCACATTTCCTATTTGGTAGATGTCTTTAATCATCAGCTTATGAGGACCACACATTGGTTTTGTGAAGTACACTTAGGGGTTTGCTGTAAAACTTGATGCAAATACTGTCATTGCATCATGTGATGTCCTCTTTTTAATGAGAAATTTTTTGTAGAATTTAGTGCCAAAAAAATATTTCTGCCCATAAAAATATTTATTTGTTCCTTTCTGAAAATGAGAACCCTGTATCATACATTTTGTTCTCCCTTTTGCCCTTGTCCTCTGATTTTATGCTTTATTAAACTTACCTGTATGTTCTTTGTGGTAGAATTAATATAAAAATAAATCTATAGTGGTGAACTTCATATTGTGCCTGGCTACTGCACGATGAAATCAAGGCGACATGGTGAGACATTTGGGCTCAGCACACTGAAATGGGAGTTGTGTGTACTGATTTTCATTCAGGTGTTGTTTAGGTATACTCTCAGTGATGAGAGGCTCAACACTCTTTAGAGTTCTTCTTTAGTGATCTACAGCTCTGCTTTTAAATGTCCCTTCCCTTCCTCGCCCCTTAATATTCTCAGTCCTCCTCGACCGCTTAGCTGCCGCCATGCAGGAGCACAGGAGCCCCCACACATGTAGAGCAATAGCTTCCTGGCCTCTCTTCACTTGTGGCTGACCCGGCTTCTCAGTACCTGACTCATATTTGGCTATCATCATACCCCCCACAGACAGAGACCCTCAGTTCCTGAATTCAAAGACTCATAGCCTAACTAGTTAAAAACAATGAGTTCTCTAGGGCTGTAGTTTTTGTTCTCACTTTTCTGCCATGGTCTTCTCTTTAGAGGCAGAGATAATGAAGAAGATGATGATACTCAAGAAGAGTTTGGAGGGTTATTTTGTGTCACCCAGCCTGACAGAGAGTGTAAACACAAGGCCGACTCTTTGGACTGCTCCAGATTTCTTGTGGAGGCGCCCCATGACTGAAATTTAGAGGAGGTAAGGGGGTGGTACGTTTGATTTATTAGAGAATTGTTCTAGAATAAGATTGTCTGATGTCAATATTGCTTACCTGTTGTTGGCTTCTTATTTTTATAGGATGACAGGTCATCTAGATATTGTAGTGGGTACTTCATCCATCCTAAGCAATAACAGGTTCTGAGTTTAGTTAGACCATGTGCATGGCCCACGGAAGACAGGTTTAGGTTCTAGTGTGGACAATAGTGCAAATCTTTATTTTGAAGTATCACACATAAGTTTTTATATATCTGATGTATTTTGCGTCTCGTCACTAGGATATATGTAGCATCCCTGAGTTAACATTTATAGTTTCTGCTATTTGTAAGCATACAGAAATCTGTGATACCTATAAATGTTCTTCCTGTAGCCCACCACTTTGTAGTCACACTGAAACTTGCCACAGCTTTCCCTCCTCCGACTCTTAGATCTTTTATTTCCCTGTCTCTTTTTTTTTTGGAGACACAGTCTTGGTCTGCAGTCCTGGGTGGAGTGTAGTGGCATGAGTGTATGGTCCAATGCAGCCTAGATCTCCTGGGCTCAAGGGATCTTCCCACCTCAGCCTCTGGAATAGCTGGGATTGTAGGCATGAGCCACCAGGCCAGGCTAATTTTTGCATTTTTTGTAGAGACAATGTTTCACCATGTTGAGCTAGAGTCTCAAATTCTGGGCTCAAGTGATCTTCCTGTCTTGGCCTCCCAAAGTGCTGGGATTCCAGGAGTGAGCCATCGCACCAACCCCTTTCTTTATATTCTCTTTTGGAATGTTCTGATCTTCCAAAGGCTACCTTTTTTTCTGTCAATTCAGTTTGGCTTAGATAACACTTCTCACAGAGGCCCAGTTGCTCTCATCCTGCCAATTTTAATTTGCCAGGTAATAATGTACTTTATGAGATTTTACTGAAGCATTTTTGATGGTGAAATTTAATACGACTATAGAAAACCACGTGAAAACAGTTGTTTAACTTAATGGGTTGCCAGAAGATGAATACCCCTGTATTCAGCACTCAGGCTGCGAAATCAAACTTTGCTGCTTGATTGCAACACCAACCAGGGTCCCCTTTCTCCCGGTAGAAAGAGGTGTGGTCCAGCCTCTTATGGTGATTCTTTCCTTTTCTTCCTTGTTTCCTCCTCCATGCTTCCATAAGCATCGTAGTTTACTTTTACCTGATTTTCATGACTTTTTCAGTCTATCTTAAATTTTTTAGTCAACAATCTTCCTTTTCATTTCTTTTTTTGGTTACATTTTATTTAAGAAACCACGTCATTGGTCTGTATAGTTTCTTTTCTTCTGGATTTCCTGGATTGCTTTGCATCCCTCTGCAGTTTCTCAGGCCCTCCTATATTTCCTGTGAATGGGTAGGGAGCAAAACTGATAGAACTGTGATGAGCAGAATGTGTATCTGAGTTGGGGGTTGTGGCTACTGAGCTGCTAGTGAGACTGGAGAATAAATTTTAAATTTTATTTAATCTTGGTTAAGATTATTTTAAATAGCCATGTGGTTCTAGTTACCTGATGGACAAAACATCTAGCAGTTGAATAGTATTTAAATTTGATTTTTATTTTTCAGCAAAACTGCTTTCCAGGTGGTGGTGTTTTCTGATTAGGAGGCGCATAAAGACCAGTTGTGTGTTTTTAATGAGTTAAATGTTATCGGTTGTTGATGATCAATGCCTAGAACCATTAACTTCTTAAGAACATAGAGTAGTGATGTTCTATTCATCATTTCTCTTTATTTATTAGCTGTAATACTTCTTTAAAGAGAAACGTTTCCTCTTCT
Organism: Cebus imitator; assembly: GCF_001604975.1. NCBI lineage: Eukaryota > Metazoa > Chordata > Mammalia > Primates > Cebidae > Cebus > Cebus imitator. The sequence goes on along the minus strand of NW_016108225.1, from coordinate 85,975 downwards.
ACTATTTGGTTATCCACTTCCAAATATATAGGGTAAATACTTGATTTTTAAATCAGTTTTTAGAGTGATTCTCCAAAGGATACTTGTTTGTAAATATTATTGTGATGTCATGGATATAAATGTAGTTGATGTGCCTTGTGCTGGTGCACCTGTTATCCTTATGAAAGCTTCTCTTTATCCCACCTGTGGCCTGTGGAAGTCTCTGCACGCCAGCTCCTGAGTCTTTATGTGATGATCGTAGTCATCCTTAATCAATCCTTGCTCTCTGATGTGAGAGAGCACTTGGAATCACCCATAAAAAGTTCTGATGTCTTTTAGTAGAAAATGGTATTTCAACATGACAGCCTAGGCATGGGAATGCTTACTGCCATGAGTTGGTCATCACTTCTAGGGCTTCTCAGTGACCTGAAGCAGGTGAGTTCATATAGATATTTCCAGTTCGAATTCAGGACTACATCTTATTCATTCTTCTACTAGACAATTATTCCCTGGTTGAATCAGAAGATGATGAAATTAGAGAATCTCATAATTACTCATTTGTTTTATCCTATTATTACACACAAAACAGTGTCAGAGTAATATGATTACTGAAAACAGTTAAAGATTTTTTTTCACCTCATATACTCTTTCATTTCTCTTTTCAAAAGTGACTGTGATGTTTTTCTTACACACTGGTACTGTATGTGGGTTCCAATTTCACCACTTCTTCACCACACTTGTTATTATCTGTCTTTTTGATTATAGCCATCCTGGAGGGGGTGAGGTAGTATCTCATTGTAGTATTGACTTGCATTTCCCTGATAGATAATGATGTTGAACATCTTTTCATGTGCTTATTGGCTATTTGTATATATTCTTTGGAAAATATCTTCATATTGTTTACCCATTTCAAAAATTGGATTACTTAGTTGTATGCATTGTTTATATATTCTGGATATAAGTCCATTATCAGATATATAATTCTCATATAACTTCTCCCATTGTATAGGAATTAAGTTTTCAAACAGACATGTTTAGATTAACGAGTAGCAAGACCAATATGTAAACTGTCTCATTGCATCCCCCTTAGAAACTTTAATAAAATTGAAAATTAGCTGAATTAGTAATTATCTGTTTGTTTACTTATGAAGTCAGTAGACTAGTAGTATTTAATACTTTCCCTATCTGCTGCTTAATGTTTTTTATCTCTGTGGTTAAACTGTCTCCGTCAAAGGTAAAGTTGTTTCCTAGGCTCATTTGCAGTGAGACTATCCATGAACGTGGAAAATATTTCAAGGCAAGTTGTCGCCTATTACCACGTCTTATATTGTTTTGCTGAGTGATTGGAACACCTCACCTAAGTGCTGACTTTTCTGCATAAGGTCATGAACAGCATCAGAGATTGCTTCGTGACTGGAAAGTGGGAAGACGATAAAGATGCAGCCAAGATCTTAGCAGAAGATGGTAAGGAAAGAGCTACTTTCTTCAGGAGAACTGGTTTCTCTACACTTTATTTTTTTCTGTATCTTAGACAATAGTCAAGTTGAAAATAGTCATTTGTGAAATGCTTTTGGGAATTCAGACAGGAGTAATGAACCAGGTAATATTCTGGTTTTTCTTTTTATGGTGAACTTATTTTCTCCTGTTGGCTAACTGATTACCTATGGACCTGAAAGAAAAGTGAGGAACTTTCCATAAATTTTATCATGTGTTTGTTAAAATAGATTTTGTGTGATGTGAAAAATAAACACAAATAACATTTATATTTTTCTTTTGATGATAAAGGTAGCATGTGTTATGGAAAATTTAGAATGAAAAGTACATAACATACCAGAATTCTACCAACCCATAAAAAGACCTTTGCTAACTTCTTGAAGTACTTCTTTCTAGTCATTTAAAAGTCATGTGTGTAAACCTTTTTAGTTGTACTTTACATAAATTTTGGCAGGAGGATTGGTTAAGTGATGTACTTTATATAATTTTTGTCATTTGTTCAAAGATTTTATTTTTATTATTTAAATATCATACCATAATTCAAGTCACAATTTTTTCAACATCTAAGTAGTTTCAACATCATTTTATAAAGAGCTCCACACTGAACAACCTTGAAATAATTCTTGGATCACATTTTTTATTTTTATAAAATAGATTCATAAGTGTTAGAATCGAGTCATTTTTATGGATTGCAACTGCCACATGGGGTTTTGGAAGGTTGTTTTTTTTGTTTCATTTTGAGACAGGATCTGGCTCTGTTACCCAGGCTGAAGTGCTGGTGTGGTCACAGCTCCCTGTAACCTCAGCCTTGCATATCCAAGCCTCCCTAATAGCTACGACTATAGGCATGCATCACTACACCCAGCTAATTTGAAATTTTTTCTGTGCAGTCTTTTTATGTTGACCAGACTGGTCTCAAACTCCTAGGCTTAAGAGATCCTCCTGCCTCAGCCTCCTGAGTAGCTTGGACCACAAATGTATACCACCATGCCTGGCTAATGTTTAAATTTTTGTACAGATGGGGATCTTGCCATGTGGCCTAGGCTGGTCTTGAATTCCTGGGCTTAAGCAGTCCTCCTGCCTTAGCCTTCCAAAATGCTGGGATTACAGGCATGAGCCACTGTGCCTAGTCTGTAGTATATTAATGTATTCTTTATATATATGTAATTTTTTTCTGGACTTCTTTATATCATTAATCTCTGTTGGATCATTTGGTTTAATTATTATAATTTAGAACCCTATGTAGCTTTATCATGTTATTAAGACACCAGTTATTAAAACTGTGTCTCAACAGTTTCTTTCTCTTTTTGTTCTGCTGGGGGGCTTTTTTTTAGGATTCTCCTGACTATTCTCACTTGCTTACTGTTTTTTCCATAGGAACTTAAGAATCATCTTTTCTGTTTTCAAAAGAAAGTGTGGTGAGTTTCTTTTTTAGTCACTTTCGTGAGGTATAATTGATAGTAAACTATAGTATTTAAAGTGTACAATTTAAGCTTTGATAATATGAATATACCATCGCCACAATCAAAATAATTAGTACATCTGGAATAAAGAATATTCACAGGTGACAACACATTTGTCTCATGCCACTTTATAACCCTCCAACCTCTCCTCTCCCATCATCAGGTAGATTCAGCTGCTTTGTGTCGCTATTCAGTAGATTGTGCCCTTTAGAATTTAATAGAAATGGGATCCTACAATATGTACTCTTTTCTAACTTCTTTTGCTCAGCATGATCATTTCAAGATTTATCCATGCTGTTGCATCTTCATTTCTTTTGATTTGGTCAGTAGTAGTCCAATGTATGAGGGATAACTATTTATTTATTTGTTAACCTATTGATAGACAATTATTTCCAGGTTTTGGCTATTATGAGTAAAGCTGCTATGAACATTTTTGTAGAAGTCTTTATATTTAGAGGCCAGGCGCAGTGGCTCCACTGGTATTCCCAGCACTTTGGGAGGCCTAGTTGGGTGGATCACCTAAGGTCGGGAGTTCGAGACCAGCCTGACCAACATGGAGAAAACCCGTCTCTACTAAAAGTACAAAACTTAACTGCGTGTGGTGGTGCATGCCTGTAATCCCAGCTACTCAGGAGGCTGAGGTAGGAGAATTGCTTCAACCCTGGAGGCAGAGGTGGCGGTGATCCGAGACCGTGCCATTGCACTCCATCCTCGGCAACAAGAGTGAAAACTCCAAAAAAAAAAAAAAAAAAATCTTTATATGAATGACTGCTTTTATTTCTTTTGGATAAATAAGTAGTTCAGAATGTACTAAATGGGTCTTATGGTAAGTACACATTTAATTTTTTAAGAAATGTCCCAACATTTCTTAAAATGTTTTCCAAAGTGGTTATACCATTTTCCATTGCCACCGTAACTTTGTTCAACTTTTGGTTGCTTCACTCTACGTCTTTGCCAGTACATGGTAGTTAGCAGTCTTTTTAAATAGTAGGCCTTCTTTTAGGTGTAGAGTGGTATCCTGTAGTTTTAGTGACCAATTAGGTATTGAGCATTTTTTCATGTGCTTATTTGCCATCTGTGTCTTCTTTGATGAAATGTCTGTCTAGATCTTTTGTATGTTAATTTGGTTGAATTCTAAGAAATTTTATGTATTTTTGATACAAATTCTGTATCACATGTGATATGCAATTATTTTTGCCTAGTGTGTGCCTTATCTTTTCATTTTTTAAATAGTGTTTCTCATAGAGCAAAGTATTTAATTTTGGTATAGGTCAATTTATCAAAATTTTCTTTTTTTTTTTCTTGAGATGGAGTCTTGCTCTGTCGACCAGAGTGTGACACAATTTCAGCTCACTGCAACGTCCTCTCCCCGGGTTCAAGCCATTCTCCTGCCTTAGCCTTTCAAGTAGCTGGGGTTACAGGCACCCACCACCCCGCCCAGTTAATTTTTGTATTTTTAGTAGAGACAGGGTTTCACCATGTTGGTCAGGCTGGTCTTGAACTCCTGACCTCAGGTGATCCCCCCACCCCAGCCTCCCAAAGTGCTGGGATTACAGGCATAAGCCACTGTGCCCTGCCCCAAATTTTATTTTATGGACTATTCTTTTGATATTGTATGTAAGAAATGTTTGCCTAACCCAATGTCACAAATTGTCTAATATATTCTATAAGTCTTACAGTTTCAGGTTTCACATTTAGGTCTATAATCCTTTTTGAGTTAATTTTTTATATGTTGTTGGCTATGGATTTAGGTTCCTTTTGACATTGATATCCATCTGTTGAAAGACTATTTTTTTCCCCATTAAATTGCTCTGTATTGGTTGGCCATATATGGGTGAATATTTCTGGGCTCTCTGTTCTGTTCCATTGATATATTTGTTTATTTTTATATCAATACGAGTGCTGTCTCAGTTACTTACAGCTTTCTAATCAGTCTTGGAATTAGGTAGTTTTCAACTTTAGGTAGTTTTTCAAACTTTAGTCTCCTTTTCAAAGTTGTTTTGGTTAATCTAGGTTCTTTGCATTTTCATATAAATTTTAAGATGAGCATGTCAATTGCTACAAAAAAGCCCATTGCAATCTTGATTGGGATTTCATGGAACTTGTAAAACATTTTGAGAAAATTGACATCTTAACCACATTGAGTTTTCTGATCTATTAACATAGTATCTCTCCAACTATCTTGTTCTTTAATTTCTCTCAGCAAGGTTTTCAGGACACAGATCTTATACAACTGTCAGCAATTTATTTTCATATCAACTTGTATTCATGTATGACTAATATATAAGAAATGCATTTGATTTTTGTATATTGATCTTGTATCCTGCAATGTTGCTAAATTACTTATATTTTTTGTTTTGTTTTTTTGAGACAGAGTCTCCCTCTGTCATTTGGGCTGAAGTGTAGTGTCATGATCTCAGCTCACCGCAGCCTATACCTCCCAGGTTCAAGCAGTTCTCGGGCCTAGCCTCCCAAGTAGCTGAGATTACAGGCAGCCACCACCATGCCCAGCTAATTTTTGTATTTTTAGTAGAGATGGGATTTTGCCATGTTGGCCAGCCTCGTCTCAAACTCCTGATCTCAAGTGTGTGTTTGGAGGGGAGGGGTAAACTTTGACTAAACAGTGTTGATGGTTTTCTTAGAAAATACTTCTTTCTGTCCCAGGGATTATTTTCTTTTATATTTTTCTTTATGCTTTTTGTCCTGTTCTGCACAATAAAGCCTGGGCTTTTAAGTTCTGCTTTGACCTTTCACCCATGTCCAATTTCATCTGGTTCCCCCAGTTTCTGTGTGGGATGGTTCTGGGAGACAAACAGGAACCCTCTTTCTCTCCAGAGAGGCTAAGATAGATGCCAGTGGTTTTATTTTCTTTCTTTCTTGTGTGGGTGACTTAATTTTTCTTTCTTGTGTGGGTGACTTAATTTTTCTTGCCTTACTGCCCTGGCTTAAACTTCTACCTGGAGTAGAAGTCAAGGTAAATATTTTTGCTTTGTCCTGATTTTGCTTATTTTCCAAGTGAACTTAAGAATCCCCATTCCTATTTCCAAAAGAAAATGTTGTGGTGCTTTTTTCCTAATCTTTTAATTTTGAGGTAATTGTAGATTGACATGCACTTGTAATAACAAATACAGAGAGATCTCTGGTATCTTGTACTGCACACTATCTGTGTGTATATGTACTATGTATACTATGTGTACTGTAGCACAAGGTCACAGCCTGGATGCCAACATTGATACAATCTGCTGATCCTATATAGCTTTCTCCAGTTTTATGTGCATGCGTGCATGCATGTGTGTGTGTCTATGTGTGTGTGTACTTCTGTGCTCTTTTAGCACATGTGTAGATTTTTGTGTCTACCAACAGTTAAGATACAGAGCAGTTCCATCACAAGGATTGCTTGTATTGCTGTTTTATAAACACACCCACACCCCTGCTGTACCCCAGCCCCAGTTCCTTCCCTTGTCAACCATATGTTTTCTGTTTCTACAATTTTGTCATCATCAAGAATATTAAATAAACAGAATCATACAGTCTATAACCTTTGATGACTGGTTTTTTTTCACTCAGCATAATTTCCTGGAGATCCATTCAAGTTGGTGCATGTACAATAGTTCATTTCATTTTATTGCTGAGTAGTGCTCCATTGTACAGCTGTACTGGTTTGTTTATTCATCCAAGATCGAGCTGGGTTGGGTTGTTTTCAGTTTGTTTTGTTTTGTTTAAGACATGGTCTTGCTCTGATTCCCAGTCTGGGATGCAATGGTGTGATCTTGGCTCGCTATAGCCTTGCCCTCCTAGGCTCTATTAATCTTCCCACATCCCTCAAGTAGCTGGAACTACAGGCATGCATCACTGCACTTGGCTAATATTTGTGGTTTTTTTTGTAGAGATAGGATCTTGCTGTGTTGCTCAGGCTGGTCTTAAACTGTTGGCCTGTTTTTAATTTTTGCCTATTAGAATTGAGCTACTATGAACATTTGTACACAAGTTTTTGTGTAAATTTGCACTTCCCATTTTTCTGGGAAATAAATGTCCAACAATGCAGTTGCTGGATCATATAGTAATCGCAGTTTCATAGGAGACTGCCAGAGTAGTTTAGCCATTTGATGTTTCTACCAGCAATTACGTGAGTGATCCAATTTTTTTACATCCTTGCCAATGTGTGGTGTTCTCACTATTGTTTATTTTAGCTGTTATAGGTATTAGTGATATTTCATTGTGGTTTTAAGTTGTATTTCCCTGATGGCTAATAATTGTGAGCATTTTTTTACGTGTTTATGTGAATGTTTATATCTTCTATACAGATATAAAATGTCCATGGGTGTCCTTTTTTTTTGCACTTTTAAAAATTGGGTTGGGTGGGATACTGTGAGTTCATTATATATTTAACTCCATAATCGGATGTGTGATTTGAAGATATTTTCTCTTAGTCTGTAGTTTTCAATTTCTTAACAGGGCCTATCACAGAGCAAAAGTTTGTATTTTTGATGAAGTCTAATTTACCAGTATTTTTGTTTTAGGGAATATGAAATTTGTATCAAGTCTAGGAACTATTTCTTATTCTTTGATCCTGAAGATTTTCTCCTTATGTTGCTTTCCAAAAGTTTTATAGTATTTTTTGTTTTCTCTTTACACCCATGATCTGTTTTGACTTTTTCATTTTACCGGACATGAGGCTTAAGTCAAGGTTTATATTTTTACCTGTGGGTACATAATTTTTCTAGCAACACTTCTTCCATTGAATTGCTTTTGAGTTTTGTAAAAAGTTGAGCATTTTTGTGTGGATCTGTTTCTGGGTTCTCTTGGATTCCATTGACTTGATGTGTCAATCCCTTGGCCACCCGTGCTGTCTATGTCCCTGTAGTATTATAGTGAGTGTTAATGTTGAGCAGAGTGACTACTCTTACTTTATTCTTCTTTTTCAAGATTGGTTAAGCTATCCCAGGGCTTGTGACTTTCCATGTAAATATTAGAATAAACTTGTTTATGTCTACAACAACTTAGCTGAGATTTTGATAGGAATTGCATTAAACCTATACATCAGGTTTGGGAGATAATCTTTTTCTGTTTTAAGTATTAAAATATATGAACACAATATGTCTAGTTTTTTATTTCTTTATCAGTATTATGATTTACAGCATACTGGTTGGGAATATGTTTTGATAAGTTTAAACCTAAATATTTCATTTTGATTGATCATTGTTCATCTTTTACCCTGCTAAGCTCACTTACTAGTTGTAGGAGGGATTTATTTTGTTTTGGTTTGTTTGGTTTTTGTAGATTGCCTGGGATTGCCTGCACATACAGTTGTGTACAAAACATAGGGACGGTGTTCTTTCTTTTCAACCTGTATGGCTTTTCCTTTTCTTTTGTTAATTACTTTATTTTGGAGGGGGTAAAGATGGGGTCTTGCTATGTTGCTCAGGCTGTTCTCAAACTCCTGAGCTCCAGTGAGCTGCCTGCCTCAGCCTCCCAGAGTGTTGGGATTACAGGCGTAAGCAACCACACCCAAACTTCCTTCTGTTTTAAAATTTTCTGCCTTAATTCAGTGTCTGGACGTTTATTACGATGTGGAGTAAGAGTGCCAAGAGTAGACTTCCTATGTTGTTCCCAATCTTTTCACTGGTATTTATTTATTATCATGATTGGGTGTTGAATTTTGTCTAATGCCTTTCAGTGTCAGTTGATATGATCATCTGGATATGCGTTTCATTCTGTATTCTTTTAATATAGATTGTGTTGATCCTTTTATTTTTATTTTTTGGGACACAGTCTTCTTCTGTTACCCAGACTGGAGTGCAGTGGTGCTATCATGGCTCACTGCAGCCTCGACCTCCTGTGCTCCAGTGATCCTCCTGCCTCAGCCTCCCGAGTAGCTGGGATTATAAATGTGTGGCTAATTTTTTTGTTTGTTTTGTTTTGTTTTATAGAACCAGGTCTTACGGCGTTGGCCAGGCTGATCTCAAACTCCTGGCTTCAACAATCCTCCCACTTTGGCCTCTTAGTGTTAGGTTTATAGGCAGGAGCCACCGCACCTGGCCTGATTCATTTTTTTGAATGTTGAACCAGACTTGCATACCTGGAATAACTCTCACTTGGTTGGTCATCAATGAAAATGAAATACATGTTTTTTTTCTTTTCATGTCAGATGGTTAACGTGCTAATGTTGTAACAAGGCTCAAGGGTGGCATATCCCACGCATATGCATCAACGTCCAGATATAACACTTAGAAACTACCAAAGGATCGCCAGGTGAAAATTTTTGTACAAATCTTTTTGTGTGTTGAGATGTTGGTCACCGTCTGTGGAAGTCTGCTCTGCAGACCCTGACTTAAGGACGAATGAATGAATGCACTCTTACGTCATTGCAGTGTTTTAAGTGGGCTAGGGATGACCCTTGGCTGCTTTTAGAGAGCAGAATGCAACCAATCGACCAAGACTCCCTGTTCATCCACACATTTATTCCCTCAAGATTTTACAGCAGAGGGTCTAAGTTAATACAGTTGTAGATAATTAACATGGTTAAGAGAATTGTTTTATGACTGGTAAAAGCATTAGGTTCTGGCCCAGAGTAAATACTAGTAACAGGTAATTCTCATTTGATCTTCCCTGGAGAGGGCCACCCAGCACAAAATTAACTTGAGTAAACAGAGTGGGGATAAATGCCTTTGATCAGTCTCTACCTCTTTCCTATGCTAATGTTAACAAGGTGGCTGTCTTCAACCTGCCTTAATAAAACCTTTTGGTCTTTCAAAGGTTTGAGACTATAATCTATAACTTTCCCTAAATATTTTCTGTAATATTTTGCCAACCACCCCTAGTGGATAGCAACAATGTGTTGTTGGATTCCATTTAATAGATTTTGTCAAGGACTTTTTGCATTCATGAGAGATATTGATCTGTGTGGTTGTTTTTTGGTTTTGTTTTGTTTTTGGTTTCTGTTTCCTTTCTGTGGGGGTAGCATTTTCATCTAGTTTTGGCATCAGGATAATAGTAGACTCAGAATGAGTTGCAAAGTGTTCCCCATTCTGTTTTCTGGAAGAGTTTGCATAGAATTGGAATGAATTCTTTAAATATTTGGTGTAATTCTCCAGTGAAACCATCTGAGCTTGGAGAGTTTGTGTTTAGAAGCTCTTCATTAAAAATTTTATTTCTTTAATGGTTATAGGACGATTCAGGTTATCTGTTTCATCTTGCCTGAATTTTGGTAACTTACAATTTTCCAGGCATTTCAAGACCCGGGAAGTGGAAGTTGCCCTGACTGTCTTCTGCAAGAGACCAGCTTGGGTATTCTGAGGGTGATGTTTATGGTATTTGCTTAATACTCTTTAATGGCTGCAGGAGCCTTTTTGAAAACCCTTGTTTTATTCCTGATGTTGTTGGTTTGTGTCCTCTCTGTTTTTATCTATGTCTTAAAATTAATTAGCTTTGTTGATTCTATTCAGATAAGCAGCTTTTTGTTTCATTGATTTTCTCTGTTTTTCTGTTTTCAATTTTATTGACTTCTGCCCTTTATTATTTCTGTTCCTCTGCTTGTTTGGGGCTTAGTTTGTTCTTTTTCAAATTTGTTAGATTATTGGTTTATCTTTTTGAAATTTCTCTCGTTTTTTTTTTCTTTTCTTTT
>NW_016108225.1:21121-75352 GCF_001604975.1 Cebus imitator | reverse complement strand
TTTCTCCTGTCTCAGCCTCCAAAGAAGCTGAGACTACAGGTGCACACCACCACGCCCAGTTAATTTTTGTATTTTTAGTAGAAATGGTGTTTTACCATGTTGGTCAGGATGGACTTGATCTCTTGACCTCATGATCCGCCCACTTTGGTCTCCCAAAGTGCTGGGGTTACAGCTGTGAGCCATCACCCCTGGCCTATCTTTTCTCATTTCTAATGTGAGTATTTAGTGCTTAAATTTCCTTCCTAGCACTGTTGAGCTGCACTCCACAAATGTTCATATGTTGTATTTTCATTCATATTTCCTTTGGGCCTTCTTTTTGGCCCATGCATTATTTATAAGTATGTAGTTTTAATTATTGAATATTTAGAGAATTTTCTCTTTTTCTATTATAGATTTCTAGCTTGACTACATTATGTTCTGAGAACATTTTCTTATGACTTGAATGATTTTATTTGCTGCAATTGCTTTTATTGCCCTGAATGTACTTTGTCTTGGTAGATGTTCTGTTGGCTTTAAAAATGTATGTATTTTCCTGTTGGGGAGTGGGGTTTTGTACAGATGTCAGATTTTGCTGGTTGACTGTTCAGATCTTTTGTAAATCCTTGCTCCTTTTCTGCCTAGTTTCACTCTGTCACTTAGGCTAGAGTGTGCAGTGGCACAAACATGGCTCAGTGCAGCCTTGACCTCCTAGGTTCAAGCAGTTCCCCTGCCTTAAGCTCAAGTAGCTGGGACTATAGGTGTGTGCTGCCACACCTGGCTAAATTTAAAATTTTTTGGAGAGATGAGTCCTTGCTGTGTTGCCCAGGCTCGAACTCCTGGCCTCAAGCGATCCTTCTGTCTTGGCCTCCCAGAGTGCTAGGATTACAGGTTTGGGCCACTGCATCCGGCCTCTGCCTAGTTTTAACAGTTGCTGAGAGGAGGATGTTGGTGGGTTAATCCTATTGTCGCTATGCAGTTGTTATGGTCACTTCCTTTTCACCCCATTGGTGAAGGAGGGGTCCCTGCCCTAAAGTATAGGAGATGGCTGAACACGACACCTGGTGTGAATGGACGAGACTGACAGCAGTGTTTTAGTCACATACACTCACAGCTTAGAAGAGGACACTGCATGCCACCCAGGGTCAGATGGGCACTGTACTCAGTAGCGGAGTGAGGACTGGGCTTGGGGGAGGCAGGCAGGCTTGATAGTAACAGGAACGCACAATGATCATTGGTTCCCAAGGGGTTTGTGATTGGCTTGTTTGAATAAATTCATGGGCTGGCAAACAGGTGAAGTGAAACTTGTTAGGCTGAGGTGCAGCTGCTCTGGCTGATAGAATAACTAGCCTGGTGGGGAGCCTTCCTGCTGGGTGGTGGCGGGGTAGGGGCTGTCTGGTAGAAACAGAAAAATCCGTGGCTAGGCCTTTGGGACTCTGTGAGGCTCAAAGATGTCAAGGCAGCATAGGAAATTTTAGATCTTAAAATTCAGCAAAGACCGTCTCCAGCTCTGATAAATTATTTTGCTCTGAAGTCTACTTCATGAGATATTAATATATTCACTCTTGCTTCCCTAAAAAATTAATGATTGTATGGGATATCTTTCTCCATTCTTTAACTTTCAGCCTACTTACATCGTTAAGTGAGTTTGAAGTTTCTTATGAAAAGTATCTAGTTGGGCCATGTGTTTATTATAGCTGTGCTCCCCATCAGTCTGTCTTTTGGTTTATTGAGACCATTTATATTTAAGGTACTTATTGTTGCATAATTGCTTAAGTCTGATGTTTTAATTATTTGCTTTGTTTCCTTTTTCTTTCCTTCCATCTTGATTTATTTCTGTATAATGTTATGAGTATCTCTTTGTATAGCCTTAAAGTGTTTGTTCTGGATGTTATGAGTATTGTAATATAGCAGCCTACTGGTACCAGTATTTACCTCTTCAAAGTCTCGAAACCCATCTTCCATTTGGGTCTTGTTACCTTTTCTGCTTTTATAAATCGCTGGCTTGAATATTAAGTGGTGGTATAGTTTTTGTTTCAGCCATCAAATGCTGAACTCCAGATTGTCTAGTGTATGTGTCCACGTTTCTGGTCTTTCTCTTTTGTCCGCCTTCCTGTAGTACCATATTCATCCCTTCTGCATAAGAACTTTCTGTAGCCATTTTTTTATTTTCTAGTTTTTTAATTTTCTTTATTTAACATTGTAGAAATGTAATTAATAAACAATGCTCACTACACAGTTTAGAATAGACGTTCTCATTTATATTATCTTCCAAATTTGATCAGTTAGCAAAACTTAATATACCAATTAAAATATTTCTACATATGATGAGAATGTTTACAATTTAAATTTTAGAACTTGTTTTGGATGTGATTATATGTACGAAAATCGTGTAACACTATGCTCATGCTAAGAACCGACATAACAGAATTACTGAAATAAATGTGCTGTGAGGAATGGAAAAAAAAAAAAAAAAAGAAGAAGTAACAGCAATATTTAGCATTTCTAAATTTACTAGTGATGAATTTCTATATTCTCTTCCTCTGAGAATGTCTATTTCTCTCATTTCTGAAGGGTAGTTTCACAGGATATAGAATTTGTAGCTGACAGGTTTTTTGTTTTTTTTTTTTAAGTAGTTGAAAATATGGCATTTCCCTCTTGCCTCCATGATTTTAGAGGAAAAATATACTGACATTTGAGTTGGCATGTCCCTACGGGCATTCTGCCATTTTTGGTCTTTGTTTTTAGTTTTGAAAGTTTAATTGGTGTTGCTTTCTTTGGTATACTTTGAGATTTGCTCAGCTTCTTGAAATCTGTAAGTTTCTATCTTTCACCAAATGTGGGAAGCATCAGGCATTAATTCTTTATGTGCTCTCGCAGCTCTGGTCTCCTGTAAGACTCAGATAACATAAATGCAGGGTCTTTTGTTATCGTCACACAGGTCTATACAACTTTTGTTCATTTGTTTTCAGGTTATTTTCTCTCTATTGTTTAGACTGGGTGAATTCTGCTGATCAGGCTTTATGTTCTCTGATTCTCTCCTGTGTCATCTCCACTTTTACTCAATAGAGCCCATCCTGAGAGATTTATTTTGTAATTTATGTTACTGTATTTTATATTTCTAATTTCCATTTGATTCTTTTCCATTCTCTTTGCTGAAGTTTTCAGTTTTTTGTTTGTTGCCATGGGATTTGTTGTTGCTTGTTGAAGCATTTTTATACTGGCTGTTAAAAGCAATGAGTCAGATGGTTCCAGCATCTGACTCATTTCAGTGTTGGTGTCTTCAGTTGTCCCTTCACATTAAAATTATTATTTTCTCAGTGGTATAACAGGTGATATTCTCTTGATTCCTATACATTTTGGTTATTCCGCTAGAAGGCCTATGTAATTTTTTTATTTTTGCAGGCAGTTCTCCTGTTTAGGTTTAGTATGTAAGTCCTGGTCTACTTTGTGGGCTGATTCTAATGACAATTTAATTTCAGAGCTTTCATGGTGCTATTTTGGTTTGTTTGGCTTATCTGGTATCACTGGGACTCTCCCACCAGTCCCTGCTGGTGTCCACCTGAGGGACCAGGGAAGCTGCCCCCGGCTGGGCCACCTGCTGCAGCTAGGTGGGTGGGTGGTTGTCTTGGTGTGGAGCTGGTTTTCTTGTGAGGAAGATTGCCTTTGTCCTGGGGTGGATTGAGCCTGCCTGCGTTGCCTTCTGTTGCTAGGTTGGGAGTTGGGAAACAGTGGGCCTAGGTCACCCTCCTGTTGGATGGGGTCCAGGGAGACACCTGGCCACTATGCATTCCCCAGTGCTAGAGCCCCTCAGCAGCCTTTTTCTGTCCACCGTTCAGAATTCTCCATTGATCATCTCTTGTCTACTGTTTCTACAGTTGAGGTTACACTTCTTAGTCAGGAGGGAATAATGTGTTGTCTTCTCTAGACCAGAAGTCCTTAGTGGTGGTTCTGGGTTGTAACTGCTAAAGGAAGAATTGGCATATTAGTGATATTGTGTCTTTCTTTTCAAATAAGGGCATATCATTATTCCGTAGATAATATTTACAACACCTACTTCCTTGAGTTGAAGAGTGTGGTTAAGGCAAGGAAAGTACTTAACGCAGTACCTGGTGTGGAGAGCACTTACAAGTGTTGGCAGTGATGCTATTCCTTTTATCCTTTGGTAGCTTATTAAAGCTTTTCTTCTTTTTTAAAAAACTAAAGTTCTGGCGTATTTCTTGTTAGGTTGATTTCTCTTTTACCCTTTTTTGCTTTTGTTACAAATAGGAGCCTCCTATCTGTTATATCTTCTACCTGGTTCTTTGGCTCTTATGTGAAAATGTTTTAGTAGCCTTTAAAATGTTGCCTCCCAAATGAGTTTTAACTTGTGTATTTCTTTTATTTCTTTTCTTTTCTTTTTTTGAGACAGGGTCTCACTCTGTCACCCAGGCTGAAGTTCAGTGACGCAATTATGGCTCACTGCAAACTCCATCTCCTGGGCTCCCAAAGTGCTGAGTTTATGGGCATGAACCACTGCACCCAGCCTTGCTTGTCAATTTCTTTTAAGAGTGAGACCTATAATTGAGCTCAGAGCTCCAAAAACAAATGAAGAAATGAATGAGTGAATGAGCTCTTCCCATGGATTTGGTGTGGTTTGGGGCTATACTCTTGATCTAAATGCTATGTTTTATAGAATCTAAGATTTCCCCTAGGTGTGTTACACAATTGTGTCATGTTGAACTTACACTGAGTCTCTTTTTCACATATGCTGGTATCAGCATGGGGCTTTTCTATTCACTCTTTGAACTATTAGTTTGGGGGGACACAGACCTGTGTCTCTCATCAAGAGCATCCATTGGCCGGGCCCAGTCGCTCACGCCTGTAATCCCAGCACTTTGGGAGGCCAAGGTGGGTGGTTTATGAGGTCAGAAGTTCGAGACCAGCCTGGCCAATATGGTGAAATCCCATCTCTACTAAAAATACAAAAATTAGCCTTTCCCAGTGGTGGGCACCTGTAATCCCAGCTACTTGGAGGCTGAGGCAGGAAAATTGCTTGAATCCAAGAGGTGGAGATTGCAATGAGCTGAGATTGTGCCACTGCACTCCATCCTGGGTGACAGATCAAGACTCCACATCAAAAAAAAAAAGAATGTCCATTATCTATACTGGAAAAATTGAGATCTGCATTTTGACATGAAGTGTGAAAATGCGGCTCAGGTCCATTTAGTTTACCTAAAGAGATGACGAAATACTAACTGTTTTTTGAAGCATTCCTGAGTGCAAAGTTCTGCCTGTGTTTGTAATGATGGGAACAGTGAGAATGAGGCTTGGAACATGGAGCACACTGTGGGCCTGTGGCGGGTGGGACCAGCGACACATGCATGCCTGGCTCACAGAGCAGCCTTTGGGTGTTCTTTTCCAGAGGAGCTCTATGGTGACTTTGAAGACGTGGAAACAGGGTATGTGCACAAGGGGAAATCAGGCCCCATTACTCAGGTATGACTTTGCTATGACTGGCTGTTCTTGGTCATTGTGTTCTGAGAGAGGCCCACATTGAGAAATGCAAATCTGACTTGTGATGTGTGACGATTGCAGACTGGATGAATGGATTCCTTCCTAAAAGGTCAGGATGTGGGGACCAGAGATAAGCTTTCTTGTTTACTTGTTAAGTTTCGGATGACACGTACTACTGCTTCTTGCCCGTCATTTGCCAAGTCCGCTGTGATTTTTCATTCATGGAAGTCTTAGCTCCTTGGGGTTACATTCCACCATTGCCATCATTGTCCTCTTCTTAAATTTAATTGTCCTCTTCTCTAAATTTAAATTTAAAAGAACAAAGTCCCTGTTCTCCCTAATATTTTTTTAGAACAGGGTCTGGGGGCATCCGGGTGAGGGACATGTCTGTTATTTTTATTCCAGTTTGTGTTCCCAGCCAGCTTAAGGAATGGAAGCTAATTGTAATGCAGATGTAACCATTTCCTGTAGCAATATCAAGTAATTCAGAGACAAATGTCGTATTTTGTTTTGTTTTATTGATAATGATAACAGATTTTTGCTAAAATTTTTGTTCAAATAAAACTTTAAAAAATCTAATGTTTAAAGAAAAGGCCTTCATAAATGTATACAAAATTTTTTCTTCTGGGAATTTAAGAATGAAGATGTAGAGAAAGAAGTTAAGGAAGAAATTGACCCCAATGAAGAGGAAAGTGCCAAGAAAAAGCATTTGGATAAGAAGAGAAAATTGAAGGAGATGTTTGATGCAGAATATGATGAAGGAGAAAGCACATATTTTGATGATCTCAAAGGAGAAATGCAGAAACAAGCAGAGGTGAGAAACCTCAGTTCCTCTCAGCCATCAAGACTGTCATAGCACAGGAATCTGACTTTGGGTTTCTGCTTCCTATCCTGCTTCTCTGCCATTCATTTGGACTCTGGGTAGAGATGATTTGAGTGTGTTTATTCATGCAATGAGCTCATTGTTTTTGCAGTCAGAAGATCACCAGAAAAATATCCATACCTATTTTGTACCAAGAATTAGAAATGACTGAGACATGGTCTCTGCTTTTGAGACTTTCACAGTGTAGTGATCTGAGACAGTGTTTGCTTTAGTGCAAGCCTTGGCTGCCTATTCCGATCGCTGCTCCCTGATTTTAATGGCAGGCGATCAGTGGCCCTTGTGGCTTATGGACACACCAGAGCTCCCAGGAGGAGTGCTCTAAAAACTCATCCTGGTCAAAGTTCAGAAGGACATGTGGAGTGTAAGGTCAGATGTGGAGATAAAGGGAGATGGTGTGGCCCTCCTGCCTGGGGGTGCTGAGCAGGCTGTTGGAGGTGGTGATCTCATTCTGAAGAAGACAGACACAAATGTGTGTATAGTTGATGGCAGGCATCTGAGTTGCACCTTGTTAGTGGGGCCAGGAGTATGTCTGTAAGCTGAAACAGATTAGGTATACAATTTGTGAAAGGGAGTTGAGAGGCTCTGCTCACCCTAGGTCTTCATCTAATCAAAGAACTGTCTCCTGATTAGGTATTAGCTTAGTGGTTGCAAGTCTGTGTTGACCTTTGACAGACATGAATAAGCTAACTCTGAAGTCTTTGCTTCACACCATTTATAATTTAAAATGACCTAGAGCCTGTGGGCCATTGTAAAAGACTGAATTTTTCACTCTGAAATGGGAGTCCTTGGAGGGTTTTGAGCAGAGGAGAGACATTCAGGTAATCAGATCACTCTGCCAAGAGATCATTTGGGTGGCACAAACCAGAGGGTTGGCAGTGGCGATGAGACAAAGAATCAAACTGGTTATACTTTATTTGGAAGCTGGGTCAGTAGGATTTCCTGTTGGACTGAATGTGGGGTGTGTGAGAGGAAATGAGGTTGACAACTGGAAGTTCCCGGAAGGGTGGATTGTTGTAAGTTAGACAGAAAACGCTCTATGGATGCAGCTTTGGGAGGATGGTGTTTGGGTTGGCTGGGTGTCATGCAAACAAGCGGAGTGTCAGGTCTAGAGAGAGAGGACTAGCTAGGGACTTAGATGAACAGCTCTTAACATGTAGATGCCACATAAAGCTGTGAGGTGACCAGGGAGTGAGTGCAGAGTGAGTGGGAGGAGCAGGACTGGTGTGGGTGAGAGGGGCGACTATGGTGGTGAGGCTTGAGCAGTGCCCAGGAGGGAGAAGCAGTGTGAGCATGCAGGCATGCAGGAGGCCAGCTGTACACTGAGGTGACACATTGTTCAGATTCCACTGCCATGGTAACTCGTCAAGGCAGAGTTGGCCACTGGAGGAGGGGCGTGGAGGCCTTCAGGAATCTTGGCAAGCGCCACTTTTCATGGATGTAGGAGAATGGAGCAGAGGAACTGGAGACTGTGACTGCAGAAAACTTTTGTGGGGCTTTGCTGTGGAGAGAAGCAGAGGAATGGAGCAGTTGTTGGTGGAAGAAGTGGAATCAAAGGTTTTGCGATAAGAGAAATAACAGAGAAGAGCCATTGGAATAAAGTCCAGGAAGAGTGGATGGTGACTAGTGAGCAAGTGATGTGTGGCCCTGAGTGGAGGCATGGACAGATCATCTGTGCCTGAGCTGCCTGTAGAACTCTCTGTTATCATGGAGATGCACATCTCTGCTTCCCAATATTGTAACCCTAGCCACAGGTTGATAAGGACCACTTCCAGTGTGACTAGTGTGACTGAGGAACTGCATTTTAAATATTATGTAATTGTAATTAATTTTAATTTAAATAGCCACACATAGCTCTCCTATGGGCCAGCTCGGAGCTCTGGTAAGGCTGGATACAGGAGGAAACCCTGGTAGGGGGTAGACTGTGGAGGTTCTTTTGGGTTTGGATGAATCAGCAAACAGCCGTCAGCTGAGTGAAGGGGAGGGAGGAGTTGGGTGTTTGAAGACAGGAGAAAAGTGTGAAAGAATCGCTTGTAGAGAGGGAAAAAAGTTATGGACTGGGGATGTTTCCATTGTTTGGGCACACAGGGCTCCACAGAGTTGTCTGCATTTGTTGTCCCTTGGAGCAGCAGGGAAGAAAACAGTTGACACAGTCTGAGCAGACTGTAGAGGTAAAATGTGTAGTAGTTGTTTGTTTGTTTGTTTTTTAGATGGACTCTTGCTTTGTTGCCCAGGCTGGAGTACAATGGCATGATCTTAGCTCACTGCAACTTCTGTCTCCTGGGTTCAAGCGATTCTCTCACCTCTGCCTCCTAAGTAGCTGGGAATACAGGCACATACAACCACACCCAGCTAATTTTTGTATTTTTAGTAGAGATAGGGTTTCACTATGTTAGCCAGTCTGGTCTCAAACTCCTGACCTCAAGTGATCCACTCACCTCTGCCTCCCAAAGTGCTGAGATTATAGGCGTCAGCCACTGTGCCCAGCCAAATGTTTAGTATTTTTAATAGGTTAAAGCCTACATAATTCTGTCCACAGTTCTTTATTTAGAAGTTGCTAATTTGTTCATGTCAATTTTATGTTTATTACAGATAATGGCATGTGGATTTTTTTTTTTCCTGTCATGTACAGCTGAACTGTGCAGAATTTGAGGATCAAGATGATGAAGCCAGAGTTCAGTATGAGGGTTTTTGACCTGGTATGTACGTCTGCATTGAGATTGAAAATGTTCCCTGCAAATTTGTGCAGAACTTTGACCCCCATTACCCCATTATCCTGGGTGGCTTGGGCAACAGTGAGGGCAATGTTGGATACGTGCAGGTGGGTCCCTTTGCTGCATATTTGGTGCCTGAGGCTCTGTGGATTCCCCTTCCATCAGTCATCTTACCCTTTCATCCCCTCAGATGCATCTGAAGAAACATCGCTGGTATAAGAAAATCCTCAAGTTCCAAGATCCAGTCATATTTTCTGTAGGGTGGAGGAGCTTTCAGACCATCCCACTCTGTTATATCGAAGACCACAATGGAAGACAAAGGCTTCTAAAGTACACGACACAGTACATGCATTGCAGAGCAACCTTTTTGATAAAATATGATTACAATAAGTTGCTTGTTGCCAAGATTAAACCTTACAGTCTGCATCATTGCAGCTTTGTGCTTTTCCTTTCATAAAATTCCACTCCTAAGATTTTTCTCTTTTCTGGGAGAGGGAAGGTAGTTTGGAGTATATAGGTAAATTTGTATCCAGATCTAAATGTTCATATCCAATATGTAAACCTAGAATCTAAAACTAATGGTTTGCTATATTTCTTTTTTTCCTTTTCCTTTAAGGCCCTGTCACTCCACAGGGAACTGGTTTCTTGGCAGTGCAGTCTGTCAGTGGCATAATGGTAACTATTTTGGATAATTTCTTTTACAGATTGGTTTGAGAAAAACATCCTGAAAGTGGGTTATTATGTACATGAGACTTTAAGTTGAAAATTACTCATTTTTTGTAATATAAAGTAAATTTCCCTTTGCTTTTAATCTTCCTACATCCTTTTCAGTAGGGTGTGGGAGTATAGGAGGAGAGATGGAAGGATTATGGTACTGAAGACATTTTCTATTTATGTGCATTTTCTGGATGTATTTATCTAAGCAAGTACTTAAGCAGTGCTCGCCATGTGCTGAGCACTATATGAGGTTGTGAAGAGCCATCAGAGACCAGCCAGACATGAGGCTCCCTGCAGCCATGCTGGAGTAGCAGTCTGTTCATTCCATTTTCATTTGAACAGTCAGGCAGGGCAAGGTTTATTGGTTCTATTTAATAGAGAAGAAAGCAGAATAATGAGCAGTTGGAATCTGCCCTGAAGATCCAAAGTTTGATTTCCTAAACATTGCAACTGCATTTTTCTTTTCCATTTCATTCCAAATAGATTATTATAATGAAATTATGTTCCTCTGAAATCAGTCGCAGGAAAGTACTCAAGTAACCCTTTTTTGTTGTTGTTTTGTTTTTTTGAGACAGAGTCTCACTCTGTTGTCTAAGCTGGAGTACAGTGGTGTGATTTCGGCTGACCACAACCTTCATCTCCTGGGTTCAAGCAATTCTCCTGACTCAGCCTTCCAAGTAGCTGGGATTACAGGTGCACGCTACCATGCCCAGCTAATTTTTGTATTTTAGTAGAAATGGGGTTTTGCCATATTTTGGCCAGGCTGGTCTTGAACTCCTGACCTCTGGTGATCCACCCACCTCAGCCTCCCAAAAAGTGTTGGGATTACAGGCGTGAGCCATCACACCCAGTCTTAAGTCATCCTTGTTACTTTGGCTTACCAGTTTTAAAGTTTTGCATTGCTTTTATCAAACCACTGGGTTGCAAGTTCAGATGGTCTCTCTTGTTTTTCTTAGCTATTGTAAGTAAAATTCACTTTGGTAATTTATTGTGTCACATAGAATTGAAGTTTTTCTCTTGCTGATATTATTCCTATTTTAAAATTTTGGGATTCCTGTTGGCCTGATTTCCGGATAACTGCCGCAGGAGTTGTCCTTGATCTGGATAAATCCATAAAAATTGTGAAGAAATTAAAGCTAACTGGTTTTCCATATAAAATTTTCAAGAACACTTCATTTATTAAGGTCTGTGTATCTAAATATTCTCATATTTATAAATGTCCACATTGAGAAAAGGAATGAAATACTAAAATATGGG
Organism: Cebus imitator; assembly: GCF_001604975.1. NCBI lineage: Eukaryota > Metazoa > Chordata > Mammalia > Primates > Cebidae > Cebus > Cebus imitator. Next base: position 64,312 of record NW_016108225.1, on the reverse strand, counting down.
CCTCATGTTGTTAGAAAAGTATTTGAAATTTTTTATCAGCCTCGTGTCTTCTTTGTTTGCTGTCTATATTCTGTGTTACTTATGCTCAAAAAAGCAGTAGTAACAGCTATTTAGGAATTGAGGCTGTTACTCATGACTTCCATGTGAGACTGCTGCAGAACTCATATTGAAAATACATCATTTTATCCACTGGGTTTTATTTCCTACTTTTGGGATTTGTGTTAAGAAAGGGAAAAAAAATCACAAGTTTGCCTAACCATTCAGTAGGAAAATAGACAAAGCATTCGCAGACAACTTGGCAAGGGTACAGAGAAATGGATGTACTGGTTTCCAGTATCTAGGGAGGGTAGTTTGAGCAGCATTTATTGACAGTTTTCTTAGTGGGGATGTTTCCATTAAAAACAACAGTTAGGAAGATCATAAAATGTTCTTGCAACATAAAGTAATAATACCACTGGCATTTATCTTACTGTTTTCATGTTCTAAGTGCATGTACCTGAGTAAAAGGGTCTGGGCTGCGGTCCAGTCTGAGAGATGTCAGCAAAGGCTGCCTAGGCCAGTTCAGTTCAGTAAATCCCTCTTTGATCTTCTCTTCCACGCAGACAGCAGTGATGAGCATGCCCATAAACCCACATGATTATTCTGGGAAAAATGAAAGAGTTGTATTATTTTTGAGGTAGTAATTCAACTTTCAGGGGCAAGTACAGTTTGATTATTTTATCACCTGTCAGTGCATCGTTTTTGTTCTTTAACCAGTGATGTGTGTTTCAGATAAGAAGTAAGCATAAAGTATATGAGCATATAAGTATATAAAGTGTAAAGTGTGTGTGTATGTTTTTATCTTGCTATACCTGTAGGGAATGTTTAATTCTGCCTTGGAAGTGGCCTAATTTGAAGGTGCTATGATTCGAACTGTCAATGGGATAAGGGGGCAGATCAAGAAAGCGCTCCGGGCTCCAGAAGGAGCTTTCCGGGCCAGCTTTGAGGATAAGCTGCTGATGAGCGGTGAGTGTCTAGTGTGGTGTTCAGGGAAGGGTGTTACCATTCATGCTTGACTTGTAGCCAGTGTGACCAGAGGCTAGAGTCACGTCTCTAGAGATTTGAGCAGCTCCAGTATTAGATCTCCCAGTTGTATGCGATGTGCCCATGCACCTTGTGTCTGCAGTCCCCTGGTCACACCAAGTAACAGTACTGTGATCTATGAGAGTAGTTTTCTTAACGAGCTTTCTCTTCACATACTTTGCCACCAGGTAAAGAAGTTTGGAGTGCAGATTTTGTTCTTTGTTTCTTTGCAATATGGATGTGAATCTTCTTTTGAAAATGTTAAAGTACCTCTCTTTTCAGCTATTGTCTTCATGCGAACTTGGTATCCAGTTTCAATCCCAGCCTCCTATAACCCAGTAACATCTTTGTTGAAACCAGTGGGTGAAAAAGACACCTGTTCAGGAATGCGGACCACAGGTCAACTCAGGCTCGCCCATGGCATCAGACTAAAGGCACACAAGGACTCTCTGTATAAGGTAGCAGTCACGTGTGCGTTAGTGCAGATGCAGCCTGTGCTCTGCAGACAGGGAGTCACATAGACACTTTTCTATAATGTCTTACATGCTTTGAATGTCCAAGTATAAAGTCTAACATTGAATTTGATTGAACAGTTGTATATTCATGGAATATTTTGTAACAGAACACCAAAAAAGTGGTAATAGTGTTTCTTTCTGGATTGAAGACAAACTTTTCTTTTTTAAAATAAATTTTACAGCCCGGCACAGTGGCTCATGCCTGTAATCCCAGCACTTTGGAAGGCCGACGCAGGTGGATCATGAGGTCAGGAGATCTATACCATCCTGGCTAACACAGTGAAACCTCGTCTCTACTAAAAATACAAAAAAATTAGCCAGGAGTGGTGGCATGCACCTGTAGTCCTAGCTACTCAGGAGGCTGAGGCAGGAGAATTGCTTGAATCTGAGAGGCGGTGGTTGAGGTGAGCCGAGATTGTGCCATTGCACTCCAGCCTGGGCAAGAAGAGCAAAACACCATCTCAAAAAAAAGAAAATTATTTTGTATATTTGAGGTTGACTACATGATCTTAAAGGATACATATAGACAGTAAACTGGTTATTATAGTGAAACAATGTGTCTGCCATCTCACATAGTTACATTTTGTTGTGTAACAGGAACGGCTAAAATCTACTTATTTAACAAAAATCCCAAAGACAATACATTTTTATTAACTATAGCCACATGATGTACATTAGATCTCTAACTTGTTCATCCCACATGTCTGCTGCTTTGTACCTTTTATTGTACATCCCCCAGTTTCTACTGGTCATTTCTTATTTGACCCATTTTATCAACTGGCTCGTTTGTCTGCTATTAAGTTGTAAGAGTTCTTTACCAGATTTTGAATATTAACACTTTATCAGATATGTGGTTTGCAAATATTTCTTCCAGTCTGTAGATTCCCTTCTCATTTTGTTGGTTGTTTCCTTTGCTGTGCGGAAGCTTTTTAGTTTGGTGCAGTCCTCCTTGTTTCAAATATTTGCATTTGTAGCCTCGCTTGTAATGGGAAATCCAAAAAATTATTACTAAGTCCACTGTCAAGAGGCTTTCCCGTTTTGTTCTCTTCTAGGAGTTTTATGGTTTCAGGTCTTATTTGGGTCTTTTATCTGTTTTGAGTTGATTTCTGTGTATGGTGTATGATCAGGATCCAATTTTATTCTTTTGCATGTGAAAATCCAGTTTTCCCAGCAATATTATTGAAGAGACTGTCTTTTTTTCCATTGTGTTGCCTTGTTTGCCCTTGTCAAAAATTATTTGACAGCATATGTTTGGATTTATTTCAAAGGTCTCTGTTCTGTTCCATTGGTCTGATTTTTGTTTGTTTGTTTTTATGCCAGTACCACACTGTTTTGTTAACTATAGCTTTGTAATACAATTTTAAATCAGGAGGTGTGATGGATCCAACTTTTTCTTTCACAGTAATCTGTTGGCTGTTTGGGGTTTTCTGTGGTTCCATATGAATTTCAGGATTGTTTGTTTTGGGGTTTGTGTGTGTGTGTTGTTTTTGTTTTTGTTTTTTTGAGATGAAGTCTCACTCTGTCACCCAAGCTGCAGTGGCATGATCTCGACTCACTGCAATCTCAGTCTCCCAAGTAGTTGGGACTACCGGCACATGCCACCATGCCCAGCAAAGTTTTGTATTTTTAGTAGACACGGGGTTTCACTATGGTGTCCAGGCTCGTCTCCAACTCCTGACCTCATGATCTGCCTGCCTCGGCCTTACAACATGCTGGGATTATAGAGGTGAGCCAGGGTTTTGTTTTGTTTTTTTTTTTTTTCTGTTCTCTGAAGAATGCCATCAGAACTTTGGTGAGGAATGTGTTAAATTTGTATATTTGTTTCGAGTAGTGTGAACATTTTAACAATATTAGTTCTTCCGATCCATAAATATAGGACATCTTTCCATTTGTTCATGTCTAAATTTCTTTCATCAATGTTTTATGATTTTCAAGTGTACATATCTTTCACCTTCTTGGTTAAATTTATTCCTAAGTTTTTGTTTTTCTTTGATACTATTATAAATAAGGTTGTTTTCTTGATTTCTTTTGTCAGCTGGGTTTCTGTTGAAGCAATGTGGGTTTTTACAGAAGTTTGAATGTTTCAATAAGCTTTTTATTGAAATGTTAATGTACATACAGAAGAGTGCCCAAATCCTAAGTGTGCACTTAGATGAACAGTGTGGCCACCAAGCTGCCACACCCTGGACCAAGCAGTAGCCTCACCCTGTGACCTCTCCCAGGCACTGCTGTCCTGCCCCGCAAAATAGCCGCTTTCCCAGTTCCTGATGTGGATTTGTTGTGCCTGGTTTTGACTTTTATAAAATACAGCACATTCTATTGAGCCTAGCTTCTTTGATTCAGTATTATAGGACACATCCATGTTTTTGTCTATGGCAGACATTCATTTATTGTCATTGTTGAGTTCCATTATATGATTGCATCACCATTTATCCATTGGTGGGTAAAATGGTTTTCCATTTTTGGTCGTCATCCCATGGCCCTGAATACTAAGGTCTGGATATTGGACTTGCAGGTGCTCAGGGGCACACACACTTCTGCTGGAGGCTTCCTGGGTGGGGTGGGAGCTCCAGGGCACCTGTGCTCTGCTTCAGTGCTGAGGTTTTTGTGTCCTGTTCTGGGGGTGCAGTGGCTTGGCATCTACCACCACCAGCAGCTTAAAGAGTTCCTGCTATTGCACATGCTTGCTGACAGCTGGCTTGTTCAGGTTTTTTTTTTTTTTTTTTTTTTTTTAATTTTAGGTTTTCAGTGCCCGTCTGGACTTCTGTTTTTATTTAGATGTTGGTTTCTTAGAACTTTCATTATTCTCCTCAAAGCTTAACAATGCATTTGAAAAGATTTGTTCTTTTTTGTGGAGTATGCAGTTTTGTAATAAGAGGGTTGTTCATCAGTCTGCCACTCTGCTAGAAACAGAAGTCTCCTAGGTTTTTATTTTATATAAAATAGTTAATGAAATTTTGAACTATCTTACATGAATTTTTATTAAAATACACTTTGGTGCCCCTTGTTCATTCTACTCTTTTGTAAGTTGTAGGATTTCCCTGAATTCTTGAATTTGAAAACAATTTGGGTTCCTAAACAGAGAATATGAAAGATTATTAAGATGATGTCTTTAATAATAAATTTTAAGACATAGGAGAAACTTTTTCTATATAGTTGACTTTAATAAAAGCCTAGGACAAAACTTTCAATTTATTAACAGTGTTTATGAGGCAGTTAAGAAACTGGGTCAGCTTGATTAAACAGAAGTTAAGATTACCTTGAAAATTCAGTAGAGTATTTTGCCTTCATCTGTCATTTGAGTCTCCCTTCTTTCAGCCAGCCTTCCATCAGAAATAGAACAAAGTTAAACTTCTTAATTAGAATCAGGCATCAGGACACTTTGGCTGCTGACTGAAGGAAGAATGGTCCTTAAATCCAGATTGGCAGGGCATGGTGGCTCATGCCTGTAATCCCAGCACTTTAAGAGGCCAAGGTGGGTGAATCACCTGAGATTAGGAGTTCGAGACCAGCCTGACCAACATGGTGAAACCATATCTCTACTTCAAATGCAAAACTTAGATGGGCATGGTGGGGTGTGCCTGTAGTCCCAGCTACTCGGGAGGCTGAGACAGGAGACTCGCTTGAACTCCGTAGGTGAAGGTTGCAGTGAGTCGAGATCATGCCATTCCACTCCAGCCTGGATGACAGGGTGAGACTCCATCTCAAAAAAAAAAAAATCCAGAGTGGTTGATAGTCAAGGTGAAAAGCTAGATTATTTTTGGTAGACTGGGAAACAACCACCTCAGTGAACAAAAGACAAGGCCTGAAATTTTCATTAAAAGAGAGCTTGGGTCTATTCATCTGCTCTGTTGAAACCCCATAGTTCCATACCATAGAAATGGACACAGTGGGTTTTGGGGGAGAGTTGTAAGTATAAGCTCTCTGTTCCTCTGTTTACTGAGAATTGTGGGTGTCCACTGAGACAGTCCATATTTGGCGGATAGTTGAGTCCTGATTTCTCAGGGCCAGCGGACTCTATTTACTGATCTTGTGGAAAAGTCAACCCAATGAGAAGATTTTATGCAGAAGTTTTAAATGCACATTGATCATAATTTGAATATGACACAGTCCTTATTTTTCTTTTCAGCCAATCCTGAGGCAAAAGAAACATTTTAATTCACTGCACATTCCAAAAGCCTTGCTGAAGGCCCTGCCATTTAAGAACAAGCCCAAGACCCAAGCAAAGGCAGGCAAGGTGCCGAAGGACAGGCGGAGACCAGCCGTCATACGCGAGCCTCATGAAAGAAAGGTACTGTCGCCCATGCCATACTGCACGCTGCATTTAGATAGGAAGAGAACACTCTTAGCAGCACACTTCATGTTTCTGATGCAGTCTCAGTTATTCAGGGCATTGAAACTAAAGTCAGAGGAAGAACCAGAGTCCATTTCCCTTCCTTTGCCTGGTCCTGCTCTGCCTGTGCTTTTGAATGGGGGATAACAGACACACGGCTGGGGAACCCTTCTGTCCTGGTTAGCTGTACAGTGTCCACTGAATGATGAACAGCGGTGTTAAAGGTAAAATGCAATCACATCTGTGTCTCCATGCCAACAATGACTTCCTAGCGCAGGATGCATTTTCGTGCAGTTAATATTCATTTGAATCATGGGTTGCCCCTAGTCTTAGTGCTTAGGATGCGAGTGTGCGGTGACTGAGAGAGCATTTTGATGCTCACCGGCTTTTGTCCTTGTTAGATCCTCACGCTGCTGGATGCTCTGAGTACCGTGCATAGTCAGAAGATGAAGAAGGTCAAGGAGCAGCAGCACCTACACAATAAAGAGCACTTCAGAGCCAAGCAGAAGGAGGAAGAGGAGAAGCTGAAGTGGCAGAAGGACCTCAGGAAGAAGCTCTTCCGAATTCAGGGGCAGAAGGAAAGAAGAAACCAGAAGTCTAGTTTGAAGGGGGCTGAGGGGCAACTGCAGTGAGCCTTTGGACTGGGTGGATCTGCGGAGGTAGACAGTTTCAAACATCACAGTTGGAATGCTTATGAATGACAAGTCGGGGCAAGAGCCCAAGAGATGTCTTTACCCAGGCTATGCCTGTGAGAGGAGGAACAGAGAAGCCTGGGCTGCTGGGACCCGCGTTCATTCTCAGCACCTGGGGCTGTCAAGATTTAAAGTGCTATAGCTGTGGTTGTGTGGATTCTCCTACTTCCCTCTGCCTGCCTCAGTTTAGTTATTTGTGCTATAAAAATATCATTAAAATATTTTTTTTTTGTTAGTTGTGACTTAGTAGTTTTCACTAGGGATGAATGCCTGACAATTCTTTGTGGATAATTATTTATTCTACCACCTTCATTAGGCCTCTTCCAGAAGGGAAAGAAATTCACTTGAACCCTCAGCTCTCATGTAAACTTTTAGAGAAGGGTGTGTAGTGTTTTTGTTTTTTGGGGTTTTTTGTCTGTTATTTCCTTTGATCACTGGCCCTCGTGGACATTTCCTATCTTATTTCATATGTTTTGCACATTAGTATAGTGATGAGGTAACAATAAGTACTTTTTTAAAGCTTTAGACCAGGAGATTGTTGTCTCAGGTGCAGAGACCAAGGAAATTGTATGTATCAGTGAGGTAGGCTTCCCATATTATGCTCATGCATTATACCTGCCTTAGCTACATTAGTCTTTTTAAAATTGAACATTATATTGATGTAATCATACCATTATATAGGTTATGTATTTTATGATTATATGTTGTGTGCAATCAAATTCTATATGATGTAATCATAGAGTCACATACATTGTATACTTTGCCCAATTTCTCTCAGTGGTAACATTTCACACATACCACAATCAGAATATTGACATTAATACAGCCCACTGATTTTATTCACATTTCCCCAGCTTTACTTTTCTGAACATATACTCCTCCATATGTGCAGCTGTGTGTAGAAATATGGAACACAGCTGGGTAGAGTGACTCACTCCTGTATTCCCAGCACTTTGGGACACCGAGGCAGGAGGATCACTTGAACCCAGGAATTTGAGACCAGCTTAGGCAACGTGGCAAAACTTCATCTCTACAAAAAATGCAAAAATTTACCAGGTGTGGTGCTGTGCACCTGAATTTCCAGCTGCTTGGGAGGCTGAGGAAGGAGGATCTCTTGAGCTTGGGAGGTTGAGGCTGTAATGAGCCATGATAACATGCTGCACTCCAGCCTGGGTGGCAGGGCAAGACCCTGTTTCAAAAAATATGCATATGTGGAACACTTCATGAATTTGTGTGTCATCTGTGCACGGGTCTATACTGACCTCTGTGTTGTTCCAGTTTTAGTATGTGCGCTGCTGAGGTGAGTACCACATTGCCTTTACAGCATCATAGGGGCCAAAGAGGATTGGCAGGATTGGCAGAAGCTGGCCTAGTCTGAGAGGCTTTCTAAAAGCCTAAACCTGTCAGTGGGCAGTTGCTCAGCGTCGTGTCTCATAAGATGGGAAGAGGATGTGAGGATCCCATCAGGGCTGGTTCCACCTGGGAAGTGACAGCTGGAACATGCCCAGAACTTTCTGAGCAGCTCTGGGTGTAAATGTTCCTCTATTCCTCAAGAGCTATTATGAATTTCATCATCTAGTATGCTGGTAGGCCTGGGGACTGACAAATAACCCATCAAAATTATAAAATAATTTAAAACTAATTTGTTATATAGCATAATTGATACATTTTAAAATGCAAAACTACAACTAAAATATACAAGGCACTCTAAGTCATACCATGTTTTACAGTTAAGTAGTTTACAAGGTGATCAGCAAGTATCTTATATAAGCAAATTTGTTCAAAGAGAAGTATTGCAAATGAGTATTTATAATTGTATAGTTTTAGCCACAAGAGTGAAATCCTTTAGCAATGGGGAAATAAAATAATGTTTAAGCACAGTTGCCGATATATGTAGGTGGAAGACAATATATGTAGGTGGAAGTCATACCTGCTAATATTAAAAATCTTGGTTTATCATATTTGAAGAACAAGAGAAATAAGTTTGTGTATCAAGATTATTTAAAACTAAAGGAATCTCTAATATCTGAAAGAAACAATAAATAGCATTTTCCATGTAGAATTTTTATTGGTGACAGTCCTAGATGGCCAGGTTAGTAAAATACAGTCATGCATCAGTTAAAGATGGGGATACATTCTGAGAAATGTATCATTAGGCAATTTTGTCACGGTATAAGCATCATAGAGTGACACACAAACCTAGACGGGACAGCCTACTGTGCACCTGGGCTCTATGGTATGGCCTATTGCTCCTAGGCTACAAGCCTGGACAGCATGTAACTGTAGGGTACTGGCCCCCACATACCACCCATGGATACCCCAATTTCAGTGGCAAAAAAGAAATGAGAAAAAGACAGGTTAAGTATGCATAAAGTGGGACCAGAGGGCCAGAGTGAACAGGAGGCTGCAAAGGCCCCAAGCTCTGGTTTCCACAATATTTATTGAATACAATCACTTTTATCTATAGAGCAGATGGTGGGGTGAATCAGTGAAAGAGAAGCTGTGCACCAAATGTAAGATTGATAGCAGTGGCAGTTTATGTGCGTTTCTCAAGAGCTAAAAGCATACGCTTCTCCATTTATAATGCAGCTGGTGGGAGCAGGCTTAGCAAGGAGCCTACGTGTCTGGTTACATTCCAGTGCTTCAAGGGGGTGTTATGTCCTTGGGCACTATGTTTAAAATATCAGAGCTTAGGTCACTCTGTACTTGGGAACATGCTGGCAATAGAGAGGCCTTCCTCCCCAGAGGCCTCCTACAGTTTTCCACAGTTTACTATTCCTGATTTCTTTTATATATTACTTATAACCAGTTTATGTAGGCACACTGTAAACCCTTCCTCCATTGCTGCTTCCCCCAACATGTGACTTTACTGACGACTGTAGGCATTTTTAACACAGTGGTAAACATTTATGTATCTAAACATAGAAAAGGCATAGCAAAAACACGATATTGTGGAACCACCACCATATATGTGGCCCATCGTTGACTGAACGTCATGTGGCATGTGGCTGTATGTATAGGCATAGTTTTTGCTGTGAGTTTGCATCCATCTCATAGGAAGACATCTATCAAAATGAGGACCAGATTGGAGAGTGTGAAATTACATTTCACTACTAATGGATTATTCATTTGATATTGTCAGCAAGTATGTTGCAAAAATAAATTCCACCAGAATGTGAATTCCATGAGAGGAAGAACTGGGTTGTTCACCTTGTTCGCACTTGGAGCAGAGCCACTGAGCTTAGTACTTCATAAAATTTGCTTGGAAGAAAGCAGAGAGGGCATTCCAGGTAACTGAAGCATTGCTATGCAAAATAAGCATTTGCCCTCTAAAATATTTTAACAATTTTTATAGAAACCTTTCTCAATTGCATTAAACTTTATAAATTGTAAAAAATATTCTCTGTTATACCTTTCTATCTTTTTACTCTACACAGGCAGCCATAAGTGCTGGATATGTTTTGAAAACATTGAACCTCGAGTGTACATATCATTCCATGCCATTAAATATTCTTATTTCATCATCAATGTGTTCAGGTGTGTGTGGTTTTCTATTTGTGGATGTACTCGATTGTTTCTTTCTTTTTTTTAAACAAAACATGTGAACTTGCTTTATTTAAGTATTATCATTTGGTGACATGCCCACCATGTCAGAAATTAATGTTTGAGCAAAGAAGAAAGACATGGGGCCTGATTCAGCTTTCTGGAGGCTTCAGAGCTTACCCCACTGATGGGAAAGAGCATCAGCTTGGTTGCCCTGACTCCTCGTATCTAGTATTTTGTCAGACTCAGGTATTTCTTAAGGTCATTATTCAGGGTCTTCAGCAAGGACATTGTATTTTATTTGTGTCTCCTTAATTTTACCTAGTTTATTTCATGGTTTTAAAATATTATACATTTTCGTAATCATTTAATAAGACAAAAGGTTGAGATGTTGGATATTTAAATGCCAAAAGTGTTTTTTTTGTGAGACTTAGCATTTCATATTTGGGGGTGTTACTTTATTATTGAATACCAGGTAAACTTTGATTGGGTGGGTATTTGGAGAAATCTTTTAAATCTTGCCTTAAGCAAAGTATGGACATTCTAAAATAAGGTTGCCAACTGGCAGGCAGAGGGAAAGATATTTCATACATTTACACCAAATGGTCTAACTTTTTTATGAGGGGGGTGGAAGATCTAGTTTTGCTGTGTTTTGGTTTTTTCCCATTTTTTTGTGAGAAAATATGCATAATAAAACATCATTTTAACAACTTTTTTTTTTTTGAGACAGAGTTTTGCTCTTGTTGCCCAGGCTGCAGTGTAATGACACGATCTTGGCTTACTGCAACCTCTCCCTCCTGGGTTCAAGCAATTCTCCTGCCTCAACCTCCCAAGTAGCTGAGATTACAGGCATGTGCCACCACGCCCGGCTAATTCGGTGTTTTTAGTAGAGATGGGGTTTCACCATGTTGGTTAGGCTGGTCTCAAACCCCTGACCTCAGGTGATCTGCCCACCTTGGCCTCCCAAAGTGCTGGGATTACAGGCATGAGCCACTGCACCCGGCCTCATTTTAACAATTTTTAATGGTATGATTCAGTGGCATTAATTGCCTTCACAGTGCTGTGCGGCCATCTTCAGAGCCTTTCCACCATCCCAAACTGAAACTTTGTACCCATTAAACAACATCTCCTCATTCCTTCCTTCCCCCAGCCCCTGCAACCTGTTATTTTGTTTGAATTTCACTACTCTAGATACTTTTGTAAATGGAATCATACAATATTTGCCTTTTTGTGTCTTGTTTATTTCACTTAGCTTATTGCCTTCAAGGTGCATCCAGTGCAGCATGAGTCAGAACTTCCTTCCCTTTTAAGACTGAATAATCTTCCCAGTGAATGTCTTTCCGGCACATTGCTTATCCATTCACCTGCTATGGACGTTTGGGCTGTTGGGAACGATGCTGCTGTGGACACTGGTGTGTAAATAAGCGTGTGAGTCGCTGCTTTCAGTTCTGTGTGTATACCTAAAAGTGGAATTGCTGGGTCAAATGTCATTCTGTGTTTAATTGTGTGAGGAACTGCCATACTGTATCCACAGCTGCTGCGCATCTTACATTCCTTCTAGCAATATGTACCAGGTTTCCAATTTCTCCACAGCCTGGACTACCCTCATTATTCTGTTTTTTTGTTAGTTGGTTGGTTGGTTTTTTTTAAAACAGGCACCCTAGTGCGTGTGAAGTTGCATCTCATTGTGATCTGCGTGTCAGTGATAACTAGCGATGCTGAGCATCTTCCTGTGTGCTTATTGGCCATCCATAGACCTCCTTTGGAGAAATGTCTATTCAAATCTTTTGAATCAGGTTTTGTTGTTGTCGAATTGTAGAAGTTATTTTTATATTCTGGATATTAAACCCATATCAGATAAACCATTCACAAATATTTTCTCTCATTCTTTGGCTTATCTTTTAGCTCTGACCTTTGATGCACGAAGGTTTTTAAATTTTGATGAAGTCCAATTTATTTTTTCTTTTGTTGCCTGTGCTTTTGGTGTCATAGCCAAGAAGTTACCAAATTGTTGTTTAGTTTTTAGAAAATATGTTATTTATGTGATCTTTTGGCTGACATTTGTCTCTAATGATTGACTGAACTTCTTGAGGGTGGTGTTTTAACATGCAAATTTGATATCACTCTCCCAAGCTCTTCCGCGGCTGCCCTTTGCTTCTAGGCCGCAGCGCTTGTCTGGCCTGGCTGCTGCTCTGGCCTCTACCTTCCTCTAGGGCCTCCCTTCTGCTGCCTCTGGCTCTGACCACAGTGACCCTTCAACCCTCAGAGCACTTGCCTGGGGCCTCAGCACCTGCAGTTCCCTCTGCCTGGAATGCGGCAGCTCTCATGTCCCCCTCCCGGCCTCCACCTGGTGCCGCTGCTCCTTCTGACGGTGGCCCCCAAGACCACTGGTCAGTGTGGCCTGCCCTGGACCCGCTCCTGACTCCGCTGTACTCCTCCACACTCTTCTCCAGTAAACTCAATTGTGCACCCTGGGATTTTCACGACATGTCAGCGGCTGAGTGAGGTTGAGTCAAGTGTGTTTCCTCACAATAGGGAGACCCTATTGACCTCTTTTCGCTAGAAGCGGGAGCGCCTTGCAGGGGAGCACCAGGCCGAGGATGCGGCTGTGTTAGACGTGACAGCTTACACAACTGAAGCACCGCCATTTTCCCACACATTTTTTTTTTTTTTTTTTGCTTTTTTTTTCCCATTTATTTATTTTTTTTTTTTTTTTCTTTGTAAAATATTTCTCACAAAAATATGCGACTTGTATTATCATGTAATGGGCTTGCTTCTGTTATTTTAAAACAAAGTAATAAATCTCTTAAATGTTTCTCGGCTTTATTTTTTGTTGTTATGGTTCATTTTCTCTTTGCCTCAGGTTTATGAAGGTATAATTGACAAATACACTATCTTTACTATTCACAGAGTGCTGTTTTGCTCTGTGTGTGACCTTTGGAATGCTTCGTGCCGCTGCTGCACACCTCCATAACCCAGTGCGGTGAGGGCGCCTGGGATCCGCGCTCCTGGCCCTGCGCCCTCGGTCCCGCTCTGTGCCTGCGCCCCTCAACCCCGCGCTGTGCCTGCGCCCAGGGACTCGCATCCATGGCTGGCGCCAGTCCCCGCCCAACTTCTTCCACCCACGGGAAGAAACTCAGCCTCGGTCCTGCTCAGGCACGGGAAGGGCTGGAGAACCACATCCTCCAGAGGCGCCCACAGCGTGGCTTCCCACGCCATGCAGGACCCCCGACTGTCGCGCGGCGCCCGGAGACGCACAGGAGGCGGGACCCAGAGAGAAGCCCCTGCAGCGTCCCGGGCTGGGCGTTACCCTGAGCCGCGGGCTGCCGGGCGCGAGGGGGCCCGCACAAAACCGCGCGCTTCACAGAGGATCGGTGGTTCTGGGAACGTTAAAGAACGCGCTGCAGCTACTTCACCTGCTGCCGAAAGGATCTCGGGCGGGGCTGGTCCCTCCGTGCCATACCCCACGTGCCAACGTGGGCAGGTCAATGTTGAGAACATTTTTCTCGTTTAAAGCCGGAATACCCCACCAGGCAGGGTGTCTCACGCCTGTAATCCAGGCTACTTGGAAGACCGAGATAGAAGGAACCGCTTGAGCCCAGGATTTCCAGAGCAACCTGGTCAACATGGCAAGACCCCGTTTCTTAATAAAACAAAACAAAACAAAACAAAAAGCCAGGAGTGGTGGTGCTCGCCTTGTGGTCCCAGCAACTCGTGAAGCTGAAGCAGGAGGATAACCTAAGCCCAGGAGTTCTCCAGCCTGGAGGACAGAGCGAGACCCTGTCTATCAATCAATAAAGCCAGTATACCTAAAATATCATCACAACATGGAATCAATATAACAAAATGATTATTGAACTACTTGAAATTCCTGTTTTGTGCTAAGTCTTTGAAATTCGGTGTGTGGTACTCTTATAGCACCTCTCAATTTAGATCTAAATTTGTGGGGAATAATCTATATTTAGATTTCACAGAATTCACGGTTGAAAAAATAGATGTATATCCCCTTGTTTCAAAGGTAACTGAACCCATTTGAAATTCATATTAATTAAAATTAAAAATTTCCAGTTCTCGGCAGCAGATGCACATTTCAAGGGTTCAATGGCCCCATGTGGCGGTGGTCCCGGAGAGGCAGCACCGCCCTAGACATGGCGTGGGAAGTTGGGGAAGGCGTCCTTAGGGAAGGCAAGTGATGCTTCAGCCATGACCAGAAGTTGGTTAACTGCCAAATGCTGGGAGTTGGGGAAGCAGAAGAGTATGTCGAGCACAGGAATGTTACGTGGAAAGGCCTGTGACACAGGGCAGCGTGAGCCTGCCAGCCAGCGTGGCTGGAGCCAGGACAGGGGCAGAGAGTCCTAGAAGCTGGGGAGGAAAATAGAGAGGCAGGGGATGAGGCCACCTTAAGATGCTATCTTCATCCCAAGGCACCAGGAAGCCTGGGAGAACATTTAGCTGGGATAGCATGGCCAAATTTCCATTTTTTAGAAAGCCCCTTTGCTACTGGGTGGAGATAGTTTGCAGGGAGTTCAGGGGAAGGAGGTGCAGAGATGGAGAAGTGGCGAGTGCTAAAGCTCTGAGAGGTAACAGTGGAGCGGTAGTGGGTCTGGGGGTTGTGAAGAACAATGGATCTTTGGGGAGTACCCCAGGGCCCAGCCCCCAGGTGTCTGGCTAGGATGCCAGGTTGAATGATGGGCACCTGTGGGACAGCCAGGTAGAGACATCTGAGGTGGTAGCTGGGGAACTGCCTGGAACTCCGGTTGATGTGCTGCCTGGGCTTAAGATGTACTCCCAAGGGTCAACACCTACACTTGGGAATGGGTGCATTATTCAGGGAGGAGCCAATATTGAACACAGGTGGGTCTTTGTTCAGCATTTTAAAAATTTTTAATTTTGGGGGGGGGCAATGTCACTATGTTGCTCAGGCTGGCCTCAAGTGATCATCCTGCATTGGGCTCCCAAAGGGCTGGGATTACAGGGGCGAGCCACTGGTCCCAGCCTGTTCAGCACTTTTTCTACTAGTTTAGTATCTCCACACACCTCAAAGAGGTCACCAAGTCCAACCCATAGATGTAAACCAGTGCTCAAGAAGTCCACATGATCCTGCTGTGGTGCATTTAACCAAAACCAAGCTGGTGGAGCTAAGCAAGGGTGTTGCACAGAAGCCAGATATGTAAGTGGCCTCAACACAGAGGGCAGCCTCCATCTCCTGGTGTCTCCCACTGCTGCACGCACACTTGGCATTCTGTGCTAAGGTCAGGGATAGTTTCGGTGGGGACTCCAGTTTCTGCCACTCACCAGTGGCAAAAGACTGGGCAACTTATGAGGACTCTT
Source organism: Cebus imitator (assembly GCF_001604975.1). Taxonomy (NCBI): domain Eukaryota; kingdom Metazoa; phylum Chordata; class Mammalia; order Primates; family Cebidae; genus Cebus; species Cebus imitator. The sequence goes on along the minus strand of NW_016108225.1, from coordinate 48,836 downwards.
GGGTTTCAAGTTTCTTATCTGTAAAATGGAGATAATAAACCAATCTCGCAGCACGTGAGAATTTAATGAAACTACAGTTCCTATGAAGGGGATGGGGTGCCAACCTCCCACACAGTCAAAAGTCCACATAGCACTTTCAACTCCCCACAACTTTTGTTAATAGCCTACTGTTGACCAGAAGCCTTACCAATAACATAAACACTAAATTAACATATTTAGTGTTTTTATGTGATTTGTTTTTATGTGATTTAGTTTTTATGTGATTTGTATTGTATATTATATTCTTACAGTGAAGTAAGCTAATAAAATCATAAGGAAGAGAATGTATTCACTATTCACTAAATGGAAGTGGGTCATCATAAAGGTTTTCATCTATATCATCTTCACATTGAGTAGGCTGAAGAAGAGAAGAGGTTGGTCCTGCTCTCTCAGGGATGGTTGAGGCAGAAAAGGTAAGAAGGGAGGCAGGAGAGGCACGCACACTTAAGTGTAACTGTATGGAAATTTATCATAATTTCTCTCTGACATTTTTGCTTTTTTATGTCTAAAAATGTTTCTACATGGTACCAATCCTTCTTCCACCATTTGCTTTAGTTTCAGTGCTCATCACAGAAGGGTCCATGTGGTAAAAGAAGTCACAAGCAGTCTCAAATAATCGGAACAATTCTGCCAGATTGTCAAATGTCAACTCGTTTTCTGGCACTGCTTCTACATCCTCTTCCTCATGATCTGGCACTGATTCGAAAGCGCTCATCACCATTGAGTGGTCTTCTGTTAATTCCTCTGGGGTGATGTCTATTCGCTCTTTCTCCAGATCCATGTCCTGAAAGCCTCCATTCCCCACCTGTTTTGCCATAGGCACACTCTCTTTCATAATTTCCTTGATTGTCTCTGTTGTAAATCTGGCACAGTTTTCTCTGGTAGGAAGGCTGTGCACTGTGTGCCTTCAAACCCTCTGCTTTACTTTTTGACATATAGGGCCCAATTTTAATGCATTTAAATGTTGTCTCCACCCCAAAATGAACATGGGACATATGTAACATGGAAAATGGGTGTGTATCACCCCTTCCTGAATATTCATAGATTGTCCTATAAGTTGTTGAATATGTACATTTAGCCAACCGTTTCAGCATAACTTTCTGTCTCACCTTTCTGTCCCTGGAAGTGCCTGCTTTTGGTCGTTGCTGGAGGCTACACTTCACAGCCTGTCAAGACGGCCAGCCTGCAGGCGGCAACCCTTCTAAGAAATCAGGCTCTTGGGCTGGTGCAATAGCTCATGCCTGTAATTCCAGCACTTTGGGAGGCTGAGGCAGGTGGATCACTTGGGAATTTGAGCCCAGCCTGGCCATTATGGCATGTGCCTGTGGTCCCAGCTAATTAGGTGACTGAGGCAGAAAAATCACTTTAATCTGGGAGGCAGAGGTTTCAGTGAACTGAGATTGCACCAGTGCACTGCAGCCTGGATGACAGAGCTAGACTCTGTCTAAATAAATAACTAAATACAAATAAAATAAAATAAGGCTCCTGGCCTGGCACAGTGGGTCATTCTTGTCTTCTCTGCACCTTAGATTGTTGAGGTGGGAGAACTGCTTGAGCTCAAGAGTTTGAGGCCAGTTGGGTGACATAGTGGGACCCCTGTCTCTACAAAACAAGTTTGAAAATTACCCAGGCACAGTGGCACACACCTGCAGTTCCAGCTACTTGGGAGGCTGAGGTGGGTGATCGCTTGAGGCCTGGAGGTCAAGGCTGCAGTGAGTCATGATTGTGCCACTGTACTTCAGCCTCTCCAAAATTGTAAATCTCATAATTTTAAGTCATCATCCTCCACCATCCTTTTGCTTTAAGTTGTCATACAATGACATCAGTTTTTCTTGAATCATATTAGAGTCTATAGATATGTTTTTCTTATAGATATCCTGTATCCACATAAAAGCTGCACTTTCTCTATTTTCTTCCTTCTTTCTTCTTTTTTTTCTTTCTTTTTTTTTTTTTTTCCTCAGACAAGGCCTCACTCCCAGCTAGAGTGCAGTGGTGTGATCTTGGCTTATTGCAACCTTCGCCTCCTAGGCACAAGTGATCCTCCTGCCTTGGCCTCTCAAAGTGCTGGGATTACAGGCATGAGCTACTACATCCAAACAAAAGCTGCATTTTCAAGACTACATAAAAAGGTATTTGGCAAAAAGAGCCAGGTTTCACATCTGCTGGCATGGCTGCAGTGACGACATTGAAAATTTCCTTTTCTTTTTTTATAAGTGTTCTTAGGCTGGATCATTTATCTCGAAATGGTGGGCAACTGCAGCTGCAGGCCTCCGTCTACAGCACATGTCAATCAATCCACCGTTTGCTTGTACTGCCAAGACTTTTCTCTGCTTCTTGGGATCACTTCCAGCATCACCAGTGGCACTTCATATGCATCCCATTGAGTTCTTCAGGTTTACAGTGTTGCACTAAACATGAAAAATACATGAGAACCACAAGAGATCACTTTTCACTGTGATACACAATCTACAGGAGAGACAGGTGCTCATGCAGAGATGGCTAGTGTCACATGGCTGTTGAAGAGGACACTCTCGACACGAGCTCACTGCAATAGCAGCAGGAGTGGTGGCAGAATTACTCCAGTAGTACAGTGCGCTCCCATTAATCTATGCAGTCATGACTTAATACTGTATCTTTACATTGATGTTTCTTTTTTTTGATGGCACCATGTACTCTGTTGGTGTGCATAGCTTTTGTTAAATTTTAACTGTTTATAATAGATTTATGTATATTTTATGGTAGTAAATGATAAAAATAGGCTAGTATCTACATATATTTTATGCATTCATGACATACCTTTTTCTTACCGTTTTCAATATTTCTAGGCTACAAGGTTCACCTGCAAGTTTCTTCAAATGGTTGCAAATCTCTGAAAAATGTTCTATTTATTGAAAACAACCTGGGCCAGGTGTGGTGGTTCATGCCTGTGATCCCAGCAATTTGGGAGGCCAAGGTGGGAGGGTTACTTGAGTGTCAGAGTTCGAGACCAGCTTGAACAACATAGTGAGACCCTGTGTCTGTCTAAGATTTCATTAAAAATATTTCTAAGAAAAAAATCAGCTGGGCATGGTGGCTCATGCCTATAATCCCAGCACTTTGGGAGGCTGAGGTGGGTGGATCACCTGAGGTCAGGGGTTCGAGACCAGCCTGGCTAACATGGCAAAACCCCGTCTCTACTAAAAATACAAAAAAAAAAAAAAAAAAAAAAAAAAAAAAAAAAAAAAAAAAAAAAAAAAAAAAAAAAAAAAAAAAAAAAAAAAAAAAAAAAAAAGAAGAATTAGGAGGGAATGGTGGGAAGCACCTGTAATCTCAGCTACTCTGGAGGCTGAGGCAGGAGAATTGCTTGAACTTGGGAGGCAGAGAGATCACGCCATCACACTGCAGCCTGGGCAGCAGAGTGAGACTTTGACTGAAAACACTAAATAAATAAAAAAATAAGGAAAAGGAAGAAAAAAAAAAAGAAAAAAGATCTGTATATAGATTGACCCATGTAGTTCAGAGTTGTGTTGTTCAAGGGTCACTACTGTACCTGTGGTGACTGATGTGAAATAGATGACAAAAAATGTTAATTTTATTTCTCCATCTGGTCCCATTTTAAAGATGTGTTTAGGTCTGAGAATTCTCACAAGTGTGAGTTTCCGCAGTCAGGACGTTGAGGAGCAGCACCCCTCTTGCTAGAATCCAGCCCTCCCCACCCAACTCTGCTGACTGGTGATGCGCCTTCCATCCCTGTCACACTGTTACCTTGACTGGAGACACGGAACATGGGATCTTTGTCACTGGCTGCTTTACTAAGAATCATGTTTTTGAGATCCATCCCAATTGCTCTATGTGTCAGTGGCGTGTTCCTTTTAATAGTGAAATGGTGTTGCCTGCACAAGGAGACACAGGTGGTTACTCCTTCATCCATGGGAGGACGTGTGATTGTGTCCAGATTTGGATGATTATGGATAGAGTTGCTATAAGCATTTGTGTAAAGGTTTTCATGTGAACACAGTTTTTTCTTACTCCAGGGAAAATAGCTGTGGGACTGCTGGGCTATGTGATTTAACAGAGCTGTGAAACGGCTTTCCAGGGGCACCTCACTATGGTTTTGATTTGCATTTCCCTAATGACTACTGTTGATGGTCTCTCATAGGCTTACTGTCTTCCACATAGAGCGTACTCTTTGGTGAGGGTCCGAGTCTTTTACCCACTTTTATTTGGATGGTTCTCTAATTATTGATTTCCAGAGTTCTTTATATGTGTTGAATACTTTCTTTGTTGGATGTGCGGTTTGCAGATATTCTATCCCAGCCTATAGCTGTCTTTTCATTGTCTTTTGCTATATTTTTTATTTTGATCAAGTCTAATTAATGAATTTTTGCTTTTACGTGCATTTGACGTCATGTCTGAGAACTCTTTCCCTAACCTTGAATTATGAAGATTTCTTCCTATGTTTTCTTCCAAAGCTTTACACACACACACACACACACTCTCATACCAAATAAGGAGAAAACATTGATGACAATTCCAGTCCTGGTTTCTGTCAGTGGTCACATGGTCCTATAACTACCTTCTTGCACTCCACAGTCTGTATTCCCTTTGCCTTCAGGAAGCCTCCACTGGTTGCAGTTTTTCACCTGGTGGGGAACCTTCATTCCCAAAGTTTCTGGATCATTACTAATCCTACCTGGATTGGGTTGCTGTGCTTTTCCATTGATCTTAATCACAGCGCATGCCCCAACGGCCCTCCTGTATCCCAGACATGCTTTTCCCCAGTCTATTGCGAAGCTGCAGTGCCGTTTCAATTTGGCGGTCTGGGTCAGCCACCCCCACCAGCGTAATAACTCCTTCTTTGCCTGGTGATCCAGAGACATGAGGAGCTTGACGCCACCAGGTGGCAGCCTAAACTTCCAGGGCAATGCATCATCGTTGTGTCCCCTGGCGGCAGCATTCCTCCCTCTGGAACTAAGACCTCTAGGCCAGCAGAGCATAAGGTGGTGGGGACAAGGAGCAAAGCTTTTGCTAGTGGGTCACTAGAGGTGATGGTGAGTGCTGCTACATTGGTTTCCACTCCATAATTCCTGGACCTGTGAGTCCTGGCTATGGGATAAATAGCACCACATATTGGACACAGGTTCTGAGCACATCTAGCCTTCTGGGAACCTTGTCCCAGCCCTGAAAGGCACTGCCACCGAGCTGCACTGTCACTGACTCCTCCAAAGGCCATTATTCCACCATCTGTCAGGCCAGCTGCCTCAGGACAGTGGGAGCCTGGAAGGCCAGTGAATTCCATGAGCATTGGGCCATCACGGCATTTCTTTTGCTGTGATGTGAGTTCTTTAGCCAGAAGAAGTGCTGCATGGATTACATGACAGTGGAGAAGGCATTCCATAAACCCACAGGTAGTAGTTTCAGCAGAAGCACTGCAGTCAGGAAGGGCAAATCCATACGCGTAGTGTGTATTCCACTTAGAACAAATACTGCCCCTTCCATGGTGGGAAATGTCATAGGTGATCAACCTGTCACTGGGTGGCTGGCTGGTCACTCTGGGGGATGGTATTATACTGGGAACTCAGTGTTGGTCCCTGCTGCTGGTAGACTGGACACAGTGGTGGCTGCAGAGAGGTTGGCCTTGGTGAGTGTGAGTCCATGATCCTGAGCCCATGCATAACCTCATCCGTATGACTATGGCCACTTTGTTTTTGAGACCCCGGGGTGAAGACAGGGGTGGCTGGGGAAAGAGACTGACATCTACATAATGGGTCATCTTATCTACCTGTTACTAATGTCCTGATCTGCTGAGGTCACCCTTCAATGAGCATTCACACAGGACATACATTTTCTGCCCTTCAGTGAGGTCTACCCACATACCTCTTCCCCAGGCTTCTCTGTCACCCATCTGCCTATCATGTTCCCAGCAAGTCCCTAACCAGCTGGTCAAATTATTGGCCATAGCCCATGATTGGTCTCACATCTGGCCATTTCTCCTTCCAATCAAAGTGCACAATCACGTTCACTGCCCTGAGCTCTGCCCACAGGGAGGGTTGCTCTTCACCTTTGCCCTTAAGGGATGTCCTAGAAAGGGGTTGTTACACTGCAGCTGTCTACTTTCAGGTGATACCTGGGTATCACACAGAACCATCTATAATCCAGGCCTGAGCCTTCTCTTCCTCTGTCATCTGATCCTAGGGAACTCCCCATAAGGCCATCTGTGCAGGCGGGCAGAGAAGACAGTGTACCAGGAGCAGGGACCATGGGCATTTGGACCACTTCTTCATGTAACTGACTTGTATCTTCAGGGCCTGCTGGGATCTGCTTATGCAGGCCTCTTTCTTCTGATGATGGAGTCCTGCCATGGATGCCTAGCTTATGCTTGGTGGGTCAGACAAAACTCAGTTCATGCTGGGCAGCTCAGGTCACATGGGAACTTTGTGATCCCCAGTTAAGTGTTCAGCCCAGGCGCAGACGAAGAGATGTTTCTCAAAAGGAAAATAGTTATCTGCAGAGGATGGCAGGGCTGTGCACCAAAATCTTAAGGGCCTGAGCTGTGACTCACTTATAGGGGCCTGCCAAAGGCTCCAAACTTATCTGCCACTGATGCTCTGAGCGCCATTGGATCTTCTGGGTCACATGGCCCTGTTGCAGAGCAGCACACATGGCCACATGGACCTGCTGCACAGCCTTCTCTTGCTCTGGGCCCCACTCAACACCAGCAGCCTTTCAGGTTAGTTGTTACATGAGCTGGAGCAATACACCGAAATGAGGAATATGCTTCCTCAAAACTCCAAATAGGTTCACTAGGCGCTATGTCTCTTTCTTGGTTGTAGGGAGAGCCAGATGCAACAACTCACCCTTTCCTCTTAGAGGGTAAGTTTCAGTAGGCCCCACACTGCCAGACTCCTAGGAACTTCACTGAGGCAAGGCCCCTGAGTTTTTGCCAATTCCTTCTTTTTGAAAGACAGGGTCTTGCTCTGTTGCCCAGGCTAGAGTGCAGTGGTACAATCGTAGCTTATTACAGCCTTGAACTCCTGGGCTCAAAGAATTCTCCTGCTTCTGCCTCCCAAGCAGCTGGGACCACAGGTGCTTACCACTGCGCCCAACTATTTTATTTATTTTATTTTATTTTATTTTATTTTATTTTATTTTGTAGAAATGGGGTCTTTGCATTCCTGTAATCCTGGCTACTCAGGAGGCTGAGGTAGAAGAATTGCTTGAACCAGGACCCAGGAGGCAGAGGTTGCAATGAGCCAAGATCACACCACTGCACTCCAGCCTGAGCTACAGAGCAAGACTCTGTCTCGAACAAAACAACAACAACAACAACAAAGAAATGATGGGGTCTTTCTATGTTGCCCAAGCTGGTCTTGAACTCCCGGCCTCAAATGATACTCCCGCCTCAGTCTCCTGAAATGCTGGGATTGTAGGTGTGAGCCACTGTGTCTGACCTACTTTTGCCAAATTTATTTTCCATCCTCTGACATACATATGTCTTACCAGTAATTTAGAGTTTCTACTTCTTGTTCTCTGGGTCTAGTCAGAATGGTGTCATTAATGCAATGGACCCCTGTGCTGTTCCTTGGAAGGGAAAGGCAATCAAGATCTGCGAGGACGACATGATGACATGGGGTGGAGCATCAATAGACCCCTGAGGGAGGGCACCAAAGGCAGAGGTTGGGCACTGAGGGTGGAGGGTTGCTGGCCTTGCCAGCTGAAAGCAAACTGCTTCTGGTGAGTCTCATTCACAGGAATGGAGAAAAACGAACTTATCAGCTCAATACCGGCATACCAGTACCAGGGGATATGTTAATTTGCTCAAACAATTACCACATTTGGTACAGCAGCTGCCATTGAAGTTATTCTTGGGTTAAGCTTACGAGAGTCCACTGTCATTCTCCAAGATCCATCTGTCTGCACAGGCCAAATAGGCGAGTTGATGGAGGATGTGGAGGATTCAGTATGTGGGAATCAGCACCCCTGTGTCTTTCAAGTCACTGATGGTGTCATTTATCTCTCAGATCCCTTCGGGAATGCAGTTTTGCTTTTGGTTTACTATTTTCCTAGGTAGAGGCCATTATAGAGGCTCCATTTGGCTTTCCCAACCATAACAGTCCTCACTATATAGGAACCCATGGTGGGGAAGCCGCCAGTTGCTGAGCATGTCTTTTCTGATGATGTATTCAAAACTGGTGCAGTGACCCCACAAGGTGGGCTTGCCCACCGTGAGACAAGCCTGAGTGAAAACTCCATTGGTCACCTGACATTCCTAAGCCCCTATTTTATCTGGTCGACCACAGTGACATTTTGGGTCAGTTCAGAGAACAGCAGTCCCCAAAGTATCTGATTATTTCCTTTCCTCCAGTGCACAGTTACCCTGGTAAAAGGCCACAGATCCCTTTGGGGAAGGCTGGAAGAAAGGCTAACAATATAGATTTTCGGCAATGTTCTGGGTTCTTCTTCAAGGGGACTTGGACTCTGCTATGGCCTGAATATTGGTTTCTCCTTGGATTTATATGTTGAAACCAAACCTGAAGTGCAATAGTATTAAGAGATGGAGCCTGCTGGAGGTGACTGAGGCATGGGGTCTCTGCCTTCATGACTAGGATTAGTGCCCCTATAAAAGAGATTGAACAGAGCTGACTTGCCCCTTTTGCCATGTGAGAACACAGCAAGAAGCGCCATCTGAGAAGCAGAAAGTGAGCCTTCACCAAACACAGAAGCTGCTAGTACCTTGATCTTGGATTTTCCAGCCTCCAGAACTGTGAGAAGGAAATTTCTGTTTTGTAGAAATTACCCTGCCTAAGGCCTGAGTGGACTAAGAGAGTCTCCCCCTCATTCAAGAGGTTCTGGGTCTGCAAAGTTGTTCAAGTCCAAGAATTGGTTGAGAAGCCATGACTGATTTCCTTGATTCAGGTTAGATCTTTGTTCACTTAACCTAGAGCTTTCCTGTTTACATAGATCAAGTAAGAATTCATAGGCTTCCTGTCTGTTTCACTTCTAGGACCACCATGATCAATGAGGAAATGGCATAGGTCTACGTAAGTCAGAACATTCTCTCTGCTGCTTTGCCTCTACTGTCCATCACAGCAACCACACCCATCTTGCCTTTGGTGATTGAGTGCTGCCACTTGCTCCTGACACCATGGGATCCAATTACTTCCAACACATTCAGGTTTCCTCATTCAGTGAATTAGTTCCCATGTCTGGTCTACAGAGAAGAGTGATCACGGAACTCTTCAAAGACACTGGAGCTCCCCTCACAAATTTCTCATAGTCATGGTGAAAGGTGTGTCTTCTGGGCCCTCCCAGTGTGGGTGAGTAGTTTTTAAATGACAAACCCAAGCTGGGTGTGATGGCTGACACGTATAATCCCAGCAGTTTGGGAGGCCGTGACACAGGATCTCTTGAGCCCAGAAGTTTGAGACCAGCCTGGGCTATAAAAAATATATATTTTTTTAATTAGCCAGTGTGATGGCAAATGCCTATAGTCCCAACTACTCAGGAGGCTGAGGCAGGAGAACCATTTGGGTCTGGGAGGTCAAAGATGCAGTAAGCTGTGATTGTGTCACTGCTCTCTAGCCTGGGTCTCAGAAAAAGATAAATCCCTTCTAACATTCCAGTTTCCTTTAGCCTTTGAATCCTTTACCTTGCATTAAATTAAGGAAGTCCCAGCATTTCCAACTCCTTCACTGTAAGTCACCTTTTAGTCCTTGTTTCAGCCAACCACCAAACAAATTGTTAGAGCTCATTCTAACTCCCTCAAGCTGCAACATTATACAGTATCTCTCCTTAGTGAGCATAAATTTATCCTGATCTGACTTTACATTTCTTCCACCATTATCCCAAACTCTTAGCAACCATTCCCACACACATCCCCTGGATTTCCATCTGAGTAAATTAGGACATTCAAACAGTTCTTTTGGAGTATAATGTACCTCCTTTTGGGTCACACTTGTACCACACCTTTATGGGCCTGCTGGGACTTGAATTTATGTATAGGTCTAGAAGTAAATAGGGGTGACAGAGATGGGTGCTGAGGAGATTCAGCATTTTCTTGCATTGCTACTGCCTCAGGGAGGTCCATTACCACTTCCTCAGGCAATGCAGGGTTAATCTCCCAGGTGGGGTTAGGAAGTTGACTCCCACTGGGGCTAGGGAGACCTCTTACCCTGGCAAAGAAGAAACATCATAATATAAGGGCTCAATGTCCTCAGTTTCACTGGGATCTTCCCACATACTCATCCCTACCCAAATTTTGGAACTTCAATCCTTCCCAATCTATGTCCTAACACCATGCAAGCCTGGGAGTTAAACCTGCATTATAATTCAGCTAGCCACAGGGTGAGATTCTGAGTTTGATTTTCAGCAATCTCAACTGAGGGGCTACCTGGGCTTAGGATCTACTTGAGGGCACACATAGGAGCTTTCAGGTCATTTATGTGAAACTTGAGTTGGGAATTAGAATTCCTGAGCTCATTCTTTTATTTTCCCACTTTGTCCAGTGACAATAGAAGCAACCATTTAATATTTATTAGTTTGGTGAAAATATTTGAAGTGTCCTATACACAGTCATCCAGATCCTTGCTTCTTATAAAGCTGTTAATTAGGAGTCTCCAACAGGGATATTTGTATATCTCTATTGCCAGATTATGCCATGAACAACCAGTGCTCTCTTTACTATTGGAAATTAAGTTATTAACAACTTTAAATGAAATCTGATTAGAGAACCAATTCCAGAACCCCCAAAACAAACCCAGAAAACTCATTCTCAAAGTTCTGTTCCTCTAGAACCATTCCCTGTACCAAAATCTGTATTAGTCAGGGTTGTTGAAAGAAACAGAACCAATTCGGCTCACACAATTATGGAGGCTGAGAAGTCCAGTTGTCAGGCTGGAGACTCAGGAGAACCAATGGTGTAGTTCTAGTCTGTATTGGAAGGCTTGAGAACCAGAAGAACTGATGGTGGAGTGCCAGTCCAAAAGTCATAGGCTCAAGACCCAAGAAGAGCCTACGTTTTAGCTCAAGTTGAAAGACAGGGCCAGGCACGGTGGCTCATGCCCCATAATCCAAGCACTTTGGGAGGCCGAGGTGGGTGGATCACGAGGTCAGGAGATAGAGAACAACTTGGCCAACATGGTGAAATCCTGTCTCTACTAAAATACAAAAAGTTAGCTGGGTGTCGTGGCACACTCCTGTAGTACCAGCTACTTGGGAGGCTGAGGCAGAGGAATTGCTTGAACCCAAGAGGTAGAGATTGCACAACTGCATTCTAGCCTGGTGACAGAATGAGACTCCATCTCAAAAAAAAAAAAAAAAAAAAGACAGGAAAAGACCAATGTTCCCTCTCAAAGACTCAGACAAGAAGAGTCCCTTCTTGCTCAGGCTTTTTGTTGTATTCAGATCTTCAGTTGATTGAATAATCCCACCCACATTCCGGGCACCCTGGCATGTATATATATATATATATACATGCCACCATTATCAACACATAAACACACACACACAGAGACACACACACCTCGCACACACAACAGAATATTGTTTAGCCATAAAAAATGACAACCTGTCATTCATGGCAACATAGAGGAGCCTGGAAGACATTATGTTAAGCAAAATAAGTCAGACACAGAAAGATGTTCTCGTTTATATGTGGGAGCTAGAAAAATTTTGAACTCATCAACGTAGAGAGTAGAATTGTGGGTACTAGAGGCTAGAAAGGGTAGGGAGGAGAGAAGGCTATGGAGAGGCTGGGTGACATACAAAATTACAGCTAGGTAGGAGGAATGAGCTCTGTTCTGAAACACTGTAGAGTGAATGTGGTTAACAACAATTTATTGCATATTTTCCGAAAGCTAAGAGAGAGGGTTTTGAATGTTCACAAAACAAAGAAATGATTTTCATTTCTTTGTTAATTACCCTGATTTGATCATTTACACATTGTATACACATATGGAAATATCACCCTGCATTCCATAAACATATACAATTATTACATGCCCATTAAAAAGGAAAGGAAAGAATTAACTATCACAGAGATGAGCCCAGGAGCTCATAAACAGCTTTTCAAATTCCCCATCCTGAACTCCTCACATGCCATGATCTCCCTGGTACTTGCCAGCTCCTAGGAGCTCACCTTTTCAGAGCACCGCCCAAGCAAGAGGATTATTTACTTCACTCTACACCTTGCTTGCCCTGACCATGCCCACATCCAGCGTCAAGCAATAAAAGGGCAGAAAGAGTAAAGAAGCAATGGAGTGTGCCCACCTGCTTAGAGCAATGCTCTACTTATCAGGAAATGAGGTGCCAGTGGGCTGCAGGGGACTGAGGCACAAACAAAATGGAGTAAAGAGAAAAGAGTTTCTTGCACTCTCTCTGCGTGCTAGGAGAATGTTTCCTGCTCCTCAGCCAGATCAGTTCGGCTGCTCCTGAGCCCTCTGTCTCTGCACCCAAGTCCGCTTCCAAGTTCAGGCCTCCCTGAAGATGGATTGGGAGACACCAGAGAAGGGAAATGGTAAAACTCAATGCCAGCTCAGTGCTCAGCCTTACTTTGAATTACGGTTGTTTTTTGTTTGTTTGTTTTTTGTTTTTGTTTTTTTTTTTTTGCTAATTCTTTTGGGGTTATTTGATTTTAAAGGTCTTCCAAATAGCTTCTTTATGTACTCTGATTTAGTGGGGGACATACAGTGAAACTCCATTTTCCCCAAAACTGAAATTCCCTTAATTTTTTAGAAACTAAAAATGGAGGCCGTCCCTGTGACCGGCTTGGTGGTTGGAGCAGCTATTTCCATGTTGTCCGTCGCCATCTGCTCGGCCCGTTCGCGCCCGTCCTGTTGGCCACGTCCAGCTGAGTGGCAGGTGCGCTGTGGCCCCTGGTGCAGGCCACGGTGCCCGCCACTCCGAAGCCACCTGTGCAGGACCCGCAGCGGCCCATCCTAAGCCGGAAGTCGCTGAAACACCAGGACCCGCACCGGCCTTTGGTCACCTTCGTGGGCCTCAATGTCCCTGCTTCTGTTCGGACATCAAAGTGCCTGACTTCTCTGACTACCCGCCGCAGTGAAGTTTAGATAAAACAAAGTCTTCAAGAGAGAGCAGCGATGCTAGGAAAGGTTTCTCCTATTTGGTGACAGCAACAACTGCTGTGGATGTCGCATATGTTGTCAAGAGTATCGTCACCCAGTTCGTTTCCACTGTGAGCACTTCTGCTGATGTGTTGGCCATGTCGAAAATGGAAATCAAGTTATCTGATATTCCAGAGGGCAAGGACATGGCTTTCAAATGGCGAGGGAAACCTCTGTGCACCATAGAGCCCAGAAATCTGTAACTGACTTTATTATCTTGCTCAAATATTTGTTTCCTGCTTTGCATCAGGAACACAGATTACAAAGCTCATTGTTGGGATGAAGTAAAATTAGAAGGTCATCTCCAAGTCCTGGGAGGTGTCTATGACATTGGCAGAAACAATTGTATCTAGGTATTCCTTACTCACCGGACTAGGTGACAATCCCGGCTATGTGTCCCCATCCCCCCAACCACCACTACTGTGTAAACCGTATGATAATGTTACTCTAATCTGTGGGAAAGAGTCCTGAATGAGGCATCAGCAGCTCTGAGGGTTTATCTTCAGATCTGGTCTGCTGGTTTTTCTCCTAACGTGACAGGCCAAGAAATAGTATTAGTCCCTTATGACGGTAAATTAGTACTTAAAATCCTTTAGTCTTCGTAGGCAGTGGGGGAATATTATCTGAGAGAAGCTTTCAAAAATGAGAATGCTCTGTCATTTCCTTCATTTTGTGTGTGGATCTTCCATGCCCCCAAAGCTCCTGCATCCACTCTATCAGGGGTGAGAAAGGGAGCATCTGAGACCTAATACTGCCTGTGTGCAGAAATGGCCCTGCTGGTTTTGTTTCTGTAGTGATAACATTTTGAATGTTTCTTCCTGTTGGGTTTACAGTCACTCAGCATTTTTCACTGTCAAATGGTGTGGAACCAGACGCAGAGCATGTCGGAATTCACATCCTATTTTCTTCGGCCTCCAATTATGCAGGTGAAACTAGACTAAGGTCCATTTTCCCCCAGGGAGCTGTGAGTGGGCTTTGCCTTTAGAGAATCACAGCCACTTTTTGATGTGTTTGTCTTTGCTGTTTGGAGGTGGGCCAGTCATATGCTTTACTGGATCCACCTGATGATCTCATGTACACTTTTTTAAAAGGGTGAAAGTGCTTAGTTTAGGTCTGCCCAAAGGGAACTTACCATCCAGGATTTCAGCCTTTGATGTAAATAGGTGTTAACAGAAATGCCAACAGAAAAAAGAAAGAAAATGTCAACTTTTCTATGCTTAAGAGTAGATAACTAGTCTTCGGTTCATTTTACCATTCTAGAAGTGAAATTACCATGTGTGATAATTGGTGGGACACATGAGTATTTTATATTTTGTGTCTCTAGATAGTGGAGGTACTCTTCGGATTAGGGGTTGGAGGAGGGGATGGTAGAATGTGAAACACTGAGTTGTGAGGGGAACACAGGTCAAAACACTAAACTTGTGCTGCCAAAAATGTCAACAGTATCCCTTCCCTATAGAAAAATACCGATACCCCATATCACCTCCCACCCTGAAGTGATACCTTGAAATTTTTCATATTTGAAGTGCCAAACATTACACTACTGTGTTTGTGTCGACATGGCAATGGAGGACAGAAGTAGGAAATTTGCAGGTCCTTAGGTACTCACTTAGTGCCAGAATTGCTATATTTGGTGGCTGCTTACTTTGTCTTTCATATTTAGAATTTTGATTCTAAATTCTAAATTCATATTTAGAATTTGATGGTGGGGTGCTGTTAAATTCTAGTACCCCATTTAGCTTTTAAAGAAGGCTTTGTTGCACAAGTGACAGGACAAGTCAAGTCACTTCATGCTACTTTGCTGAATGGGTGTGACAGACCTGTGTTAACATTTTTACCATTCTGTGAAAAAAAAAATTCTAGATATTAGGGGGAAATGACTTACAGAATAAACCTGACTAGTTAGAAGCCTGACATCAGATCATTAACATGTACTGCTTTTTACTGGGAATAGTTCTTGGGACAATAGTGAGAGCCATGCCTTTTCATTATGTTTTAAAAAGTGTTACAAAAAATGGCCGTTTTGGAAATGTTGCATTATTTGTTAAAGATAACATCAAGTTTTCTTTGGTCTTTCTGAGCATAATCTTGTAAAATCTTTAGCTCAATCTGAGTGTATAGAGGGCATTTGTCCTGATGGGATATTTATGGTGTGGGATCAAAATGTGCCGTTAGTACCCTCATTTTTCTAAACTATGAGAACATACTATTTAAATATCGGAAGTAATTTCTTCATTTATTCTCACAGTACTAAATTTCATTTTCTGTATTTTCATGTCATTTGAATTTCATTGCATTTTATATATTAACCCAAAATAAATGTTCATATTTTTTTTAAAAAGAAAGAAACTAAAAGTGAATTCCTACAAGCATATGAATTTTTTAAAAATGCTCACTGTTTTGAAATAATTATAGATTCACAGGCAGTTGTGCAGGAGTGTACAGGAAGGTTCCTTGTGCCCTATACCCAGCTTCCCCAGGGCTAGCATCTGAGATAACTACAGTATCAAAACAGAAAACTGACATTGGTACAATCCACAGAGCTGACTAATATTCAGTGAGGTAGTAATGTGCTCATTTGTATATGCATGCATATAGCTGTCTGCAATGTTATCAAGCATGTACTTGTACCTAGGACCACATCCAGGACGCATACCTTCCTCTGCACCACAAGCTTCCTTGTGATACCACTTTAGACTCACTCGTCCACATGTCCTTCACCCCATCCCTAACCTCTGGCATTTCTCTTCATTATGTTATTTCACAAATGTTACGTATGTGGAATCTTATAGTATGTGCCTTTTTAAGATTGATTTACTTTTCAAGATTGATAATTTATTTGAGGTTCATTCAAGTTGCTACATGTATGAGTAGTTTGTTCTTTGTGATGCTGGGTAGTATTCCATAATATGGATGTGCCACAATGTATCTAACCATTCACCATTAAATAACATCTGGGTAGTTTTCAGTTTGGGGTTATTACAGATAAAGCTGCTATCAACATTTGTGTATACAATTCTGTCTAAAAACAAGTTTTTATTTCTGCACTATAAATGCCCATGGTTGCATTTTCTTGGTCCTATGCTAAGTCCATTTTCAGTTTTATAAGGACTGCCAAACTTTTTCCAGAGTGGCTGTACCATTTTACATTTCACCAGCAAATGTGGCTGCTCTGGTTTCTCTGCATTCTTGTCAGGATTTGCTGTTATTCACTTCTTTTTTTTTTTTTTTTTGTTGGAGTCTCCATCACCCAGGCTGGAGTGCTGTGGTGTGATCTCAGCTCACTGCAACTTTTGCCTCCTGGGTTCAAGCAATTCTTCTGTCTCAGCCTCCCTGCAGGCATGTACCACCATGCCTGACAATTTTTTGTATTTTTAGTAGAGATGGAGTTTCACCCTGTTGGCAAGCTGGTCTCAAACTCCTGACCTCAAATGATCTGCTTGCCTTAGCCTCCCAAAATTCTGGAATTATAAGCCTGAGCCACTGCACCCAGCCTAGTGTTAATAACTTTTAAAAAAGCCATTCTAATAGTAGTGAAATCTCATTGTGGTTTTAATTTGAACTTTCCTAAAGGCTAATGTTGCTGACCATCCTTTCATGTACAAAGAATATTTTACTTGGTCAATACCTGTTCATGTCATTTGCACATTTTTAATTTGATTACTTATTTATTTAATGTTGATTTCTGAGAGTTCTTTATTCTTGACACAAGTTCTTTTTCAGATGTATGATTTGCAAATACTTTCTCTCATTCTGTAATTTGTCTTTTCATCTATCCCAATGAGTCTTTTGCAGAGCAAAAAAATTTTTAATTTTGATGAGGTCTAATTTCCCAATTTTTTCTTTTATGAATTGTATTTTGATGTCAAGTCTAAGAGCTCTGCCTAGTCCCTGGTCCTGAAGATTTTCTTTTATGTTTTTGTTTTCCTGAAAGTATTACTGTTTTACATTTAAGCCTGTGATCCTTGAGTTATGTTTTGTAAAAATGTGAATGTTGGGCCAAAGCTCATATCTTTTGCCTATGAATGTCTGCTTGTTCCTGCAGCACTTGTTGAAAGGGCTGTCACTCCTTTACTAAACTGCCATTGCATCTTTCCCAAAAATTAATTAAGCATATTTCTGTGGGTATTTTTGGGTTCTCTGTTCTGCATCAGTTATTAAGGTGTCTATCCCTCCACCAGCACCATACTGAGTTGATTACTGTAGTTGTAGAGTGAGCTTTAATATTTGGTACTGTGATTTCTTCCATTTAATTGTCTTTTTCAAAATTGTTTTAGCTAAACTAGGGCCATTCCCTTTTAATATAAAGCTTACAATAAGTTTGCATATTGTACAAAAAACAATGCCAAGATTTAGAATTGTGTTAAACCTGCAATTTGGGGAAAGCTGGCATTTATGTTGAGACTTCCCATATCTGAATATGGCATGTCTCTCCATTTACCTGGATCTTTGATTTTTTTTCAGCAGAATTTTATAATTCACACTATACTCTCCTGTATGTTTCGTTAGATTTATACTTATATGTTAATACTTCATGTATTTGGAGCAGTTATAAATGGTATTGCAATTTATATTTTGGTTTCTCTTGTTTATTGTTACTATAGAGAGATGCGATTTGTGTATGCGTGTTATCTTCTTTATTGCAGCCTTGATACTCTTGCTGTTTGTATCAAGGATGTTTTGTTTATTCCATGGGACTGTTTACATAGGTGATTATGCCATGTGCAAGTAGTGATAGTTTACTTTCTTTTTTTTTCGATCTAGATACTTTTTATTTCCTTTTCTTTTCATATTACATTGGCTAGAACTAGTACTATCTTGAATTAAAATGATGAAAGGGAACATTCTTGCCTTGTTCCTGCTCTTAAAGGGAAAGCATTCATTCTTTCACCATTAAGTATGATACTAACTGTAGGTTTTTGCAACTGCTCTTTATTAAGTTAGAGGAAATTACCCTCTATTCCAAGTTTGCTAAGAGTTTATATCATAAATCAGTTTTGAATTTTGTCAAAACCTTTTCCTAAGTCAATTGATAAGATCATATGATTTTTCTTCTTCAGTTAACAAGGTGGAATATGTTGATTGGTTTTTCAAATATTAAAACAGTCTTGGATAATTTAAGCAAAATTCCTCTTGATTGTGGTCTGTTATTCTTTTAATGCATTGCAAAATATGATTGTCTTGAAGATTTCTGCATCAAAACTTTGAGCAAAATAAGTCTGCAGTGTTCTTTCTCTGTGCCTACCTCCTCCCTCCCTTCCTTCTTTCCTTTGTGCTGTCTTTGTTTTGTTTTGATATCAGGATAATGATACCATGTTCCTTTCTCTTCTATTTTCTGGAAGAGACTGTGTAAAACTGGTGTTGATTCTTTTAAATATTTGGTAAATTCTCCAGTGAAACCATTTGCATCTGGATATGTCGTGTTCAGGATTTTTTAGTTACGAATCCAATTTATATAATAGGTATATGACTATTCAGGTTATATATTTCATCTTTTCTGCATTGTGATAATTTGTGATTTTCAAGGAATTTATCCATTTTTTCCTAGGTTGTCAAATTTATGAGCATAAAATTTTTATAGCATTTTTCATGGATGCAGCATCTTTTGTGATATTTCCTAATTTTTTGAAGAACGTGTTTTCTGTTTATTTAATGTTCTGTATTGATTTGCTGTCTTTAATTTCATCAATTTCTGCTCTTAACTTTATTATTTCTGTTCTATTTGCCTTAACTTTGTTTTACTATTCCTCTTTTAGTTTCTTTGACTATTCATTTGAGAACTTTCCCTATTACCAATATAGGGATTTGGTGCTATAAATTTCTCTCTCGGCTCTGCCATAGTTGAATCGTACATTTTTTTTTTTTAAAGACAGGGTCTCATTCTTATCACCAAGGCTGGAGTGCAGTGGCACAGTCTCCACTCACTGCAACCTCAACCTTCTGGGCTCAAGCAAATTCTCCCATCTCAGCCTTCCAAGTAGCTGAGACTATAGGTTCATGTCACCATACCTGGCTAATTTTTTGTAGAGATAGGGGTTTCACCATGTTGTCCAGGCTAGACTTGAACTCCTAAACTCAAGCAATCCACTTGCCTCAGCCTCCCAAAGTGCCGAGATTACAGGTGTAAGCCACTGCACCCAGCTACATCTACAAATTTTTATATGCCATGTTTTCATTTTGTCATTTGCTTTTTAAAAATTCCCTTTAAGGCTTCCTCCTGTCCACATTTCATATAAATGTTTACTGCTTAATTTCCAAGTGTTTGCAGAGTTTTTTGTTGTCTTTCTGCAATTTATTTCTAGTTTGATTCTATTGTGATCAGAGGACGTACTTTGTATGATTTCAGTTTTTAAATATTTGTTAGGGTTCAGTTTTAAGATCTAGGATATGTTCTATAAGAGCTTGAAAATAACGTGGGTTTTGCTGTTGATGAATAAAGTTTTCCATGAATGTTAATTATACCCTATTTGCTAATAATGTTGTTTAGTTATCCCATATTCTTGCTGATTTATTTGGTTTAGTAATTCTACAAATTCTGAAAGTGAGATGTTGACAGATCTCAATTATAATCATGGATTTTTCTATTTCTTTTTTAAGCTCTATCAGGTTTTGCTTCTTGTGTTTTGAAGCTGTGTTGTTTGGTGCATATACATTTAGCATCAAGATATATTCTTGCTCTTTTGTCATTGCATAATATTCCTCTTTTGTCCTAGAAATTCTTTTTGCTCTGAACTCTGCTTTATCTGATATTATTATAGCAACTCCTGCTTTTAAAAAAAATCCTGTTTGTTTGCAAGAAATATCTTTTTCTGTTTTTTCACTTTCAATCTATTAAATACCTATGTCATGATATTAGAACTGAATTTCTTATAGACATCATATAATGGGTCATATTATTGTATTTACTCTGTCTATTTCTGTGTTTTTCCCAGATTTAACCAAATTGCAAAGTCTGAGGGCACAGTTTCTAAAATTTTCCTCACTCCTGACACCAATGGCAAGCTTTAGAGGTTTCTAAAGAACCCTAAGTTTCAGTCATTTGCTGGAAGAACTCAGTAAAAACTGCTATAGACATGGTTACTGTTTACGGCAGGAAAGGGTACAAATCAGAACCAGCACAGAGGGCAGGCCTAGGAGGGTCCGTGAGGCCTCTGTTGTCCTCAGGTGCATTACCTTCCCAGCATCCATGTGTGGCAATACCATGAAGCACTGCTGACGTAGGAACCTCACCCAAGCCTTGGTGTGCAGAGTGTTTCCTGGAGCTGCAATATGCAGCCATAATTGACTGGTCTGTTGGAGACTGGTGTGTTGGTTAGAACTCTGCACGCAGCTTTCCATTTCCTGGAAGCTAGGGCTGACAGCACATTTCAGAGAGGGCCCACCGTGAGCCAGCTGGTAGCATAAACTTCAGGTATGATCCAAGAGGCCCACCATGAGTAACAAAGCCCCTTCTGTCACATGGGCTTCAGGACTGCTTACCAGGAGCCAGGATAGAGGCTAGCCCTCTTTGGGCTAGGCCAAATTCTTTACTACACAGAAATTATATTTAGGACTAAATGTGCCATTTTTATTTCCTTTCTGCCTGTTTCTTATGTTTCCTTTATCCTGTTTTGTTTAACTTGTGGATTTGTTGAACAGTTTTTAGCATTTGATTTTGAATTATTTATACTTTTGGTTGCAGTACTTTGTATCATTTTCTAAGTGGCTGCTCTAGGCGTTATAATATACACAAGTAACTTATCACAGCCTGCTGGCATCGATGTTTCACCACTTCATGATAAATATCAAAACCTTCCTTTTATTTATTTCCCTTTTTTCTCCCCCACTTAAACATGTAATTATCATAAATATTTCCTCTTCAGATGTAGAGCACCACAGGAGATGATGTTATTATGTTTTGCTTCAACCATAAAATATAATTTAAGAAACTCATGGTAGTCTATTATATTTACTGTATGATTACTCCTTCTGTTGTTGCTATTTCTGATTTCCTTATTTCCTTTTTGTTAGGAGAGCTTCCTTTAGCCATTTATTAACGGTAGATTTTCTGGTAACAAATTATCTTAGTTGCCCCTCCTCTTAGAATGTCTTTATTTCCTCCTCATCTCTAAAGGATATGCTCAATGAATAGGGTTTTGGGCAGTTTTTCTCAGCACCTGGCGATGGAGTGCTGCCCCCTCTGCCTTGTGGTTGAGAGAAGCCCACCATCCTCGGAACCAGTGTCCCTTAATGCATTGTTTTTCTCTGGTGGTTTTGAAGATGTTTTTCTTTGTCTTTCCTTTCCTGAAGCTCCATTATGATGTGGGGTTTGCTCAGATTCTTGAGTCTGCAGGTTTATTTCTTTAACCAAATTTTGGAAGCTTTCAACCATTGTGCCTTTGAATACTTTTTCACCACATGTTCCTTCCTTTCCTCCGGGAACTCTGGTGACAGGAATGCTGGGCCTTTTGTCACTGCCCCGTCTTTCCCCGAGATGTTCATTTGCTCAGTCTCCTGTCTCTCCATCATTCCTATGGGTCAGCTCTATTAATAGTCACTGAATCGACAGACTCCGTTCTCTGTCATCTCCACTCTGCTGTTGAACCCAACTGCACATTTTTTAGTTCAGTTATTGTATTTTTCAGTTGTGTGATTTTCATTTTGTCCTTATTCCAAGAAAATTCACCAATGTTTTTGAAGTGTTTTTACAATGGCTGCTTTAAAGTTCCCACATCTGATTTATCTTGGTTAATCTTATTTTGTTATTCAAGTTGTCTTTTGTTTTGTTCTGTTATGTTCTTGAGACAGAGTCTTGCTCTGTCACTCAGACTGGAGTTCAGTGGCACAATCTCAGCTCATTGCAACCTCAAACTGCCAGGCTCAAGTGATCTCCTGCTTCAGCCTCCCAAGTAGCTGGCACCACAGGTGTGTGCCACCACAGCTGGCTAATTTTGAAACTTTTCTAGAGACAGGGTTATGCTGTGTTGCTCAGGCTGATCTCAAACTCCTGAGCCCAAGCCATCCTCCTGATTGACCTTCCAAAGTGCTGGGATTATAGGTGTGAGCCCCTGCGCCCGGCTTCAAGTTGTTTTTTATGTTTCCTGATATGACAAATAATTTCAAATATATTCTGGAGATTTTGGTTATTATGTAAGGAAACTTTTGAGACTACATGAACATTCCAGTTCACCTGTGGTTCTCTTATTTGGTTTACCATATAAGCCCAGCCTTCTTTGGGGAAATGTAGAGTCAATGACAATTTAGTTTTCAAAGCCCTCTCAGTGCCCTTCTGGTCTGGTTTGTTCTGGATCTGCTGGGGCTCCGGTTCAATCCCTGCACATGTTGCTAGTGCTGCCCTCTGCAGCAGGGGTAGGTAAAGGAAGTACTGGGTGCTGAGTGTAGTCTCTGAGTCTCAGTCAGCAGAAGCTGCTATGGCCTGGGTGTGATGCTGAGGGCCAGGCCCAGCCACACCTGCTGGGATGTGGATCAGTGGGACTCTCCTTGCTGTGTCTCCAGTGGGATGCCCTTCTCAGTCCTTTGACCAGAGAGAACAGGCTCTTCTTTTTGTTTTCTTTTTTCCCCCTGCATGTTATGGCAGTTGCAGGTTGCAGAGTTCTCTGGGCCCATCCAGGATATGTGAGAGAATAAGAAAACTCAATGCCTGGTACAGATCACCCCCAAAGCCCTGAGGTTCCTGGACAGCCTTCGTTCCTCTCCACCTCCCAGAGTCCTCTCATGTCTGTTAAATTATTTCCAGGGTGTCTAGTTGTATTTAGAGGGCAGATGACACCTTGTCACAGAATGCCAGCGTCCATTCTCCAGGCATTTGGACGTGTGACCACAGGTCTTCTGGCAACTCCCAGCAGCATTTTTACATCTCCATTTCTCCTACCCTGACAACATCCAATGTTATGATTTTTGTTTGTAAATGTGCCTTTTGGTTCCTTTATGAGGTGATTAATTAATACAGGCTGCTGGTTTCATCCCATGAATCCAAACCTTTGAGATGCCACCAAAGGAATGACAGTTGATGGAGCCCAGAACTTAAGAGGAAACCCTGAGGCTGGGCAGGGGTGTGTGGAGTCTGGGCAGGATGGGGAGCACAGTCTCAGTGGAGGTGGCCACATGGCACAGCCCAGGCCAGGCTGCAGCTCTCTGCTCTAGGGCCCACCTGGGGCTGCCATCTTCCCAGCCCTGCTTTTCTGTAGAAGACCCCACCCCTACCAGCCCCAGGCATCCAGGCAAGGCCAGAGCACCTCAGGAGTCTCCTGGAGTGAGGGCCATGATGCCTGGGCAGGCTGGCTGGCGGCCCCCGGGAAACCCTCCTCCCCAGCCTAAGGACAGTCAATTATAGCACAGGAGGGCAGCCCTGGACAGACAACACCAGCTAGAACGACAGGGGCATTCCCTGCAGACCAGGACAGACCCTAGAGGTGAGCAAAGAGGCCTCCAGTTATCCTGCCAGAGGCTCTGCCCTGAGGAGCCCCTGCCCACCTCCCTGAAACCCACCAGGAAGGTGTGAACTGGGGCCTAAGACCAAGGCAGCTGACCATGACCAGGGAAAGAAAGCGGCTTGAGGAAACAAGACAATGAGGAGAGTGAACCGCAGATGGGAAAAACCCTAAGGTCTTATACTGGAGAGAGTAGATTAGCAAATTCATCACATACCCTCCAGACGCAGGGAGTGTGAGCGGCTGGAATCAGCAGTTATGCAGAAGCCACAGCCGGGGATACTGGACTGGAACACATGGGAGCTGAAGTGATGAACTTGATGGAAAGGTTGGAGAGCAGAAAATGAATGAGTAAGGTAGGCCAAGCTTTGGCTCTTCTAGAGGAGACTGAAGGGATTGAGTAGACAGAGCTTGAGGGAGGAGAAGTGCTTAGAAGAGGAAAAATGAATAGATAAGAGGAGGTATTTGAAAAATGGCTAGGACCTTTCCCCAAATAAGAAAAAGCATGCATCCTTAAACCAAAAGGGTCTGTAGAGTGTTAAACAGGAGAAAACAGAAAGAATCACTTATATTTTAAAGTTAAAATATTATGTATAATTTCAAAGAAAAACATCTACATTTTGAATAAAAATTTCTAAAAACTTCCAAAGAGGAAAAGCCGGCAACCCGCACAGGAATGGGAGGGGTGCTGACATTAGAATCGTGGCACAGACAATGGATGCAAGAAGCAAGGGAGTGACAGCTTCAGATGCCAGAGGAAAGGACTGTGGAACCCAGGGCATCGTTCTGCTCACCGCCATGAAATACAGGCGCTCAGGAACCGTCTTCAGACCTAGCAGCCCCCTGAGAGTCAACCCCATAAACACTCTTGAAGAAATATTTCAGCAAGAAAAAGGAACCCAGGAGGAGCTTCCAGGTCTGGGGAAGAGAGTGCTTCGCCAGTGTGGATGGTTCACTGCCATCTAAGTAAGCAATGACCTATGTGTGTGCTGCACAGTCCAGCTCCATTGGAGGTGATGGTGACCTGGCCAGGGAATGTGGGCTGGCTAGGTGGCCACAGAGAATTATTCTTTCCATTAAAAGGAAATCTGTTCTGGCCTGGCTCCTTGGCTCACACTGTAATACCAGCACTTTGGGAGGCCCAGGCAGGTGGATCACCTGAGGACAGGAGTTTGAGACCAGCCTGGCCAACCTGGTGAAACCCTGTCTCTACCAAAAATACAAAAATTATCTGGGCATGGTGGAAGGTGCCTATAATCCCAGCATTTTGGGAAGCCAAAGTGGGCAGATCAATTGAGCTCAGGAGTTTGAGACAAATCTGACCAATATGGTGAAACCCTGTCTCTACTAAAAACACAAAAATTAACCAAGCATGGTGGCACATGGCTGTAACCTCAGCTACTGGGGGTGCTGAGGCAAGAGAATCTCTTGAGCCCGGGAGGTAGAGGTTGCAGTGAGCTGAGATCACGCCACTGCACTCCAGCATGAGTGATAGACCAAGACTCTGTCTCAAAAAAAGAAAAAAAAAAAGTGCCACATGAAGCCATGTGTCTTTTTGGGACTGTTTTTCAGCCTTTTCACACTCTGCTCCTTCCCATCTGTTCCTCTGCCTCCACCAAGCTGTGTTTTGAGGTTGTGTTTGCATGATTTGGTATATCTGGCATTTTAACGTTGACAGGGCAAATTTCTTTTTTTTCCATTTATTTTATTGCATTTTAGGTTTTGGAGTACATGTGAAGAACATGCAAGATTGTTGCATAGGTACACACGCGGCAGTGTGATTTACTGCCTTCCTCCCCATCAACTACATCTGGCATCTCTCCCCTTGCTATCTCTCCCCATCTCCCCACTCCCCACCGTCCCTCCCCTATTTCCCCCCAACTGACCCCAGTGTGTAGTGCTCCCCTCCCTGTGTCCATGTGTTCTCATTGTTCAACACCCTCCTATGACTGAGAACACGCGGTGTTTCATTTTCTGCTCTTCTGTCAGTTTGCTGAGAATGATGGTTACCAGGTTCATCCATGTCCCTACAAAGGACACAAACTCATTGTTTTTGATGGCTGCCTAATATTCCTTGGTGTATATGTGCCACATTTTCCCTATCCAGTCTATCATCAATGGGCATTTGGGTTGGTTCCAGATCTTTGCTATTGTAAACAGTGCTGCAATGAATATTCGTGTGCATTATGTCCTTATAGTAGAACGATTTGTAATACTTTGGATATATACCGAGTAATGGGATTGCTGGGTCAAATGGAATTTCTATTTCTAGGTCCCTGAGGAATCGCTACACTGTCTGCCACAATGGTTGAACTAATTTACCCTCCCACCAACAGTGTAAGTGTTCCTATTTCTCCACATCCTCTCCAGCATCTGTTGTCTCTAGGTTTTTTAATGATCGCCATTCTAACTGGCGTGAGATGGTATCTCAGTATAGTTTTGATTTGCGTTTCTCTGATGACCAGTGATGATGAGCATTTTTTCATATGTTTATTGACCTCATGTATGTCTTCTTTTGTAAAGTATCTGAACATATCCTTTGCCCACTTTCGAAAGGGCTTCTTTGTTTTTTTCTTGTAAATCTGTTTTAGTTCTTTGTAAATTCTGGATATCAGCCCTTTGTCAGATGGGTAAACTGCAAAAATTTTTTCCCATTCTGTTGGTTGCCAATTCACTCTAATGACTGTTTCTTTTGCTGTGCAGAAGCTGTGAAGTTTGATTAGGTCCCATTTTTCTATTTTGGCTTTTGTTATCAATGCCTTGGTGTTTTGGTCATGAAGTCCTTGCCTACGCCTATGTCCTGAATGGTTTTGCCTAGATTTTCTTCTAGGGTTTTTATGGCGTTAGGTCTTATGTTTAAGTCTTTAATCCATCTGGAGTTAATTTTAGTGTAAGGTGTCAGGAAGGGGTCCAGTTTCTGCTTTCTGCACATGGCTAGCCAGTTTTCCCAACACTATTTATTAAACAGGGAATCCTTTCCCCATTGCTTGTTTTTGTCTTGTTTGTCAAAGATTAGATGGTTGTAGATATGTTGTGTTGCTCCAAGACCTCTGTTCTGTTCCATTGGTCTATATCTCTGTTTTGGTACCAGTACCATGCTATTTTGATTACTGTAGCCTTGCAGTATAGTTTGAAGTCCGGTAGTGTGATGCATCCCACTTTGCTCTTTTTGCTTCAAATTGACTTGGCTATGTGGGCTCCCTTTTGGTTCCATATGAGGTTTAAGGTGTTTTTTTCCAGTTCTGTGAAGAAGGTCATTGGTAGCTTGATGGGGATAGCGTTCAATCTGTAAATTACTTTGGGCAGTATGGCCGTTTTCACGATATTGGTTCTTCCTAACCATGAACATGGAATGTTTCTCCATCTGTTTGTGTCCTCTATTACTTTGTTGAGCAGTGGCTTGTAGTTCTCCTTGAAGAGGTCCTTTACGTTCCTTGTTAGTTGTATTCCTAGGTATTTTATTCTCTTTGTGGCAGTTGTGAATGGCAGTTCGTTCCTGATTTGGCCCTCTTTAAGTCTGCTATTGGTGTATAGGAATGCATGTGATTTTTGCACATTGATTTTTTATCCTGAGACTTTGCTAAAGTTGCTTATCAGTGTTGCCTCCGAGACCTCTGTTCTGTTCCATTGGTCTATATCTCTGTTTTGGTACCAGTCCCACGATGTTTTCATTACTGTGGTCTTGTAGTATAGTTTGAAGTCTTGTAGTATAGTTTCAGGAGATTTTGGGCTGAGACGATGGGGTCTTCTAGATATACAATCATGTTGTCTGCAAATAGAGACAATTGGACTTCCTCCTTTCCTATTTGAATACACTTTATTTCTTTTTCTTGCCGGATTGCTCTGGCTAGAACTTCCCGTACTATATTGAATAGGAGTGGTGAGAGAGGGCATCCTTGTCTAGTGCCAGATTTCAAAGGGAATGTTTCCAGTTTTTGCCCAATCAGTATGATATTGGCTGTTGGTTTGTTGTAAAGAGCTTTTACTATTTTGAGATACATTCCATCAATACCTAGCTTATCGAGGGTTTTTAGCATAAAGAGCTGTTGAATTTTGTCAAAGGCCTTCTCTGCATCAATTGAGATAATCATGTGGTTTTTGTCTTTGGTTCTGTTTATGTGGTAAATTACATTTATAGACATGCGT